>NW_028274813.1:52963560-53115075 GCF_037043125.1 Eumetopias jubatus
GAACCCAGTGTAGTCAGAGGTTCTAATAATTCTTTCCTTTGAATCCCAAAGTCCAGTCAGTCTCTTGCATAATTGGCATTCTGGAAATGTGAGTAGTGAATGATAAGGATAATAAGAACAAAAATTTAGGAGAGCAAATAAGATCTGGAATATCTGGTCAGTTACTCATTTTCATCTTCTCTTATTCTTTAATCCCCCCATCTTTTTTTTTGTTGCTGTATATATAGAAAAACATTGATTAGAATCTATGTTTCTATAGATATAATTAATAACAATAGCATAAAGATCTTAAATTAGTAAAACACATCTAGGGAAATGTTAAAAATTTTTTTAGTTGACACATCCTTCACATGATCTTTAAGACTATGCTTAGAATGTAAACAATGAAACTGGATAAGTCCCATGTTAATTCAGTGGAAATAATAGCACAGATAAAGAGTCCATAATATATTTCTTAGGAAATGAGTTAAAAAGTTAAAGTCCACTGGATATTAAGGAGAAGTGGTTCATATCTTTATTTCGTGTCCAACAGGTCACTAAATTTGTGACCTTTGCATCTTTATCACCTAGCACATCTGTTACGGAAATCTCTTAAAGTTTTTTAGCCAACTGCAGTTTCAGTTTCAAGGTTGCATTGATTTCATAGCATTTTGTAGTTGGCACATCTTGACGTGAACCATAGATGCTATTTTGAATTCTCAATGCCTTTTATTAGATCTTTAAATCAATTACTACTAATATGATGAGAAATTCAGAGTTTTTCAACCACAGGCATTATTCTGAGAACTTCAACTTTACAGCATATGTGATTGGAAAATAGATGAATTGAGCCCAAGTTTTCTGACTCCTAAATCGGGTTTCTTTTCAGTGAACTGTTCTACTTAATAGATGATAATTTACTTTGATCCCTACAAGTTAAGTGAATCGGAGATCATAACATGAGCACTTTACCATGGATTCACATGCTTATGTGAAAAGGTTATCTGAGATGAGAAAGAGGGCTGAATTATTTATGGTAGGGGTGGTGTAGTTGGGAGATAAGAATTTGGCAGGATTGAGAGGATTTGGGATGTTTACACCTTAATCAAAATTTACGTGAGGACCCATGTCCATTTTTTTTACTTTTTCCCTCTTAAATTTTTTTCTTGTTCCTTCTCTTGCTCTGTCCCTTCCCCATTTCCTTCTTTTCTCTTTAGCCTACTATTTATAAAACCAAAGCATTTTTGTTTTTTGAATTGAGTGGATAAACTGTCTCCCTTGAATTATAATTAAACAGCAAAGGCATGAGCATCTGTATTTCTTTCTTACAAAAGATAAACATAATCTCTCTTTAAAAAAAAAGTTTAGGGGTTTTTGTATGTTCACAGAGTTTGCAGCCATTACGACTATCTAACTCCAGAACATTTTCATCACCTCAAATAAAACACATCTGATATGAGCCAGCAATTCTACTTTTCGGTCTATACCCAAAAGAATTGAAATCAGGGTCTTGAGGAGATATTTATGCATTCATATTCACAGCAGCATTATTCATAATAGCCAAAGGTGGGAACAACCCAAGTGTCCATGAATGCATGAATATATAAACAAAATATGGTATATACATACAATGGAATTGTTTCCAGCCTTAAAAAGGAAATAAATTCTGACACCTGTTGCAACATGGATGAACCTTGAGGACATTATGCTAAATGAAATAAGCCAGTTACAAAAAGACATACTGGATGATTCCACTTATATAAGGTACCTAGAATAGTTGAATTCTTAAAGACAAAGTAGAATGGTTGTTGCCAGGGGTTGGGGGAGGGGGAAAAGATGAGTTAGTTTTTAATGGGTAGCAGAGTTTCAATTTTGCAGGATGGAAAGAGTTCTGGAGATGGGTGGTGGTGATGGTTGCACAACATTGTGAATGTACTTAATGCCAGTGAACTGTACTCTTAAAGATAGATTATTAAAGTGTATTTTACCACAATTAAAAAAAATAAACTTTGTATCCATTAGCAGTCACTTCCCATCCTCCTTTCTGCCAGCTCCTGGCAACCACAAATCTACTTTCTGTCTCTATAGATTTACCTATTCTGGATATTTAATATAAATGGAGTCATATAATATGTGGCCTTTTGTATTTTGCTGCTTTTACTGAGAATTATATTTTTAATATTCACTCATGTAGTGTAAGTCAATATTTCATTCCTTTTTTTAAACTTAAATTCAAGTTAACATGTAGTGTAGTATTGGTTTCAGGAGCAGAATTTAGTGATTCATCACTTACATGTAAAACCCAGTGCTCATCACAAGTGCCCTCCTTAATGCTCATCACCCATTTAGCCCATTCCCCGCCCACCTTTCCTCCAACCACCCTCAGTTTGTTTCTTAAATTCCACATATGAGTGAAATCATATGGCATTTGTCTTTCTCTGACTGACTTATTTTGCTTAGCATAATACATTCTAGTTCCATCCACATTGTTGCAAATGGTAAGATTTCATTCTTTTTGATGACTAATATTCCACTGTGTTTTTATATACTGCCTCTTCTTTATCCATTCATTGTTGATGGACATTTGGGTTCTTTCCATAATTTGGCTATTGTTGATAGTACTGCTATAAACATTTGGGTGCTTGTGCCCCTTTGAATCATCTTTTTTGTATCCTTTGGATAAATAGCTAGTAGGGCAATTGCTGGGTGGTAGGGTAGTTCTGTTTTTAATTTTTTGAGGAGCCTCCATATTGTTTTCCAGAGTGGCTGCACCAGTTTGCATTCCCACCAACAGTGCAAAAAGGTTCCCCCTTTTCCACATCCTTGCCATCTTCTGCTGTTTCATGAGTCCTGAGTTGTTAATTTTAGCCATTCTGACAGGTGTGAGTTGGTGTGAGTTGGTATCTGCATTGTGGCTTTGATTTGTATTTCCCTGATGATAAGTGATGCTGAACATTTTTTCATGTGTCTGTTAGCCATCTGTATGTCTTTGGAGAAATGTCTGTTCATGTCTTCTGCCCATTCTTAACTGGATTATTTATTTTCGGGTTGTTGATTTTGATGAGTTCTTTATAGATTCTGGATGCTAGCCCTTTTTCCGATATGTCATTTGCAAATATCTTTTCCCAATCTGTCAGTTGCCTTTTAGTTTTATTGTTTCCTTCGCTATGCAGAAGTTTTTTATTTTGATGTAGCCCCAATAGTTCATTTATGCTTCTGTTTCCCTTGCCTCAGAAATAAGTCTAGTAAGAAGTTGCTGTGGCTGAGGTCAAAGAGGTTGCTGCCTGTGTTCTCCTCTAAGATTTTGATGGTTTCCTTATATTTAGGTCTTTCATCCTAATTTGTTTTGTGTATGGTGTTAGAAAGTGGTACAGTTTCATTCTTCTGCATGTCGCTGTCCAGTTTTCCCAACGCCATTTGTTGAAGAGACTTTTTTCCATTGGATATTCTTTCCTTTGTCGAAGATTGGTTAACCAAGATTAGTTGTGGGTCCATATCTGGGTTATCTGTTCTTGTGCCAGTACCATACTGTCTTGATTACAGCTTCGTAATACAGCTTGAAGTCTGGGATTGTGATGTCTCCCACTTTGCTTTTCTTTTTCAACGTTACGTTGGCTATTCAGAGTCTTTTCTGGTTCTATACAAATTTTAGGATTAGTTCTTCTAGTTTTGTGAAAAAGGCTGGTGTTATTTTGATCAGGATTGCATTGAATATGTAGATTGCTTTGGGCAGTACAGACATTTTAACAATGTTTGTTCTTCCTATCCATGAGCATGGAATGTTTTTCCATTTCTTTGTGTCTTCTTCAATTTATTTCATGAATGTCCTGTAGTTTTCAGCATACAGATCCTTTACCTCTTTGGTTAGGTTTATTCCTAGGTATCTTATGGTTTTTTGGTGCAATTGCAAATGGGATCGATTCCTTAATCTCTCTCTCTTCTGTCTCATTGTTAGTGCATAGAAATGCAACTGATTTCTGTGCACTGATTGTATATCCTGCCACATTGCTGAATTCCTATATGAGTTCTAGCAGTTTTTTGGTGGAGTCCTTCAGGTTTTCTACAAAGATTATCATGTTGTTTGTGAAAAGTGAAAGTTTGACTTCTTCCTTGCTGACTCGGATGCCTTTTATTGTCTGATTGCTGAGGCTAGGGCTTCTAGTACTATGTTAAATGGTAACGGTGAGAGTGGACATCCCTGTCACGTTCCTGATCTTAGGGAAAAAGCTCTCAGTGTTTCCTCATTGAGGATGATATTAGCTGTGGGTCTTTCACATATGGCCTTTATGATGTTGAGATATGTTCCTTCTATCCCTGATTAGAGGGTTTTAATCAAGAAAGCATGCTGTATTTTGTCAAATACTTTCTCTGCATCTATTGACAGGATCGTGTAGTTCTTATCCTTTCTTTTATTAATGTGGTGTGTCATGTTGATTGATTTGCAGATATTGAATCACCCCTGCAGCCCAGGAATAAATTCTCCTTAATCATAGTGAATAATCCTTTTAATGTACTGTTGGATCCAATTAGCTAGTATCTTGTTGAGAATTTTTGCATCCATGTTACTCAGGGATATTGGTCTGTAAGTCTCCTTTTTAGTGGGGTCTTTATGTGTTTTTGGGATCAAGGGAATACTGGCTCATAGAATGAATTTGGAAGTTTTCCTTCCATTTCTATTTTTTGAAACAGTTTCAGAAGAATAGGTATTAGTTCTTTAGATGTTTCATTGAATTCCTCTGGGAGGCCATCTGACCCCGGACTCTTGTTTGTTGGGAGATTTTTGATTACTGATTCCATTTCTTTGCTGGTTATGGGTCTTTTCAGGTTTTCTATTTCTTCCTATTTGAGTTTTGGTAGTTTATATGTTTCTAGGAATGCACCCATTTCTTTCAGATTGCCTAATTTGTTGGAATATAATTGCTCATAATATTCTCTTATAATTGTTTGTATTTCTGTGGTGTTGGTTGTGATCTTTCCTCTTTCATTCATGAATTTATTTATTTGGGTCCTTTCTCTTTTTGATAAATCTGGCAAGGAGTTTATCAATTTTGTTAATTCTTTCAAAGAACGAGCTCTTAGTTTTGTTGATCTGTTCTACTGTTTTTTGTTTGTTTGTTTCTATATCATTTATTTCTGCTCTGATCTTTATTATTTCCCTTCTTCTGCTGGCTTTAGTCTTCCTTTGCTGTTTCTTTTCTAGCTCCTTTCGGTGTAAGGTTAGGTTGTATATTTGAGACTTTTGCTTCTTGAGGAAGGCCTGTTTTACTATTACCCCTCTTATGACCACCTCTGCTGTGCCCCAAAGGTTTTCAACTGTTAAGTTTTCATTTTCATTTGCTTCCATGTATTTTTTATTTCTTCTTTAATTTCCTGGTTAACCCATTCATTCTTTAGTAGGATGTTCTTTAGCCTCTACCTATTGTGGTCTTTCCAAATTTTTTCTTGTGGGTGACTTCAAGTTTCATAGTGTTGTGGTCTGAAAATGTGTATAGTATGATCTCAATCTTTTTGTACTGGTTGAGGCCTGATTTGTGACTCAGTAAGTGAATTATTCTGGAGAATGTTCCATGTGCACTTGAATAGAATATGTATTCTGCTGCTTTAGGATGAAATGTTCTGAATATATCTGTTCAATCCATCTGGTCCAGTATGTCATTCAAAGCCATTGTTTCCCTGTTGATCTTTTGCTTAGATGATCTGTCCATTGCTGTAAATGGGGTGTTAAAGTCCCCTACTATTATTGTATTATTATCAATGTGTTTCTTTAATTTTCTTATTAACTGATTTATATATTTGGCTGCTCCCAACTTGGGGGCATAAATATTTACAATTGTTAGTTCTTCTTGTTGGCTAGACCCCTTTATTATGATATAGTGCCCTTCTTCCTCTCTTATTATAGTCTTTGATTTAAAATCTAGTTTGATATGAGTATGGCTACTCCAGCTTTCTTTTGATGTCCATTAACATGATAGATTATTCTCCACCCCCTCACATTCAATCTGGAGGTGTCTTTGGGTCTAAAACACATCTCTTGTAAGCTGAATATCAATGGGTCCTGTTTTTTTTAATCCATTCTGATATACCCTATGTCTTTTGATTAGAGCATTTAGTCCATTTACATTCAGAGTAATTATTGATAGATCTGAATTTGGTGCCATTGTATTACCTATAAAGTTGCTGTTCCTGTAGATTGTTGCTGTTCCTTGCTGGTCTTCCTTGCTTTTGGTCTCTCTTCCTCACTCAAAGAGTCTCCTTTAATATTTCTTGCAGTGCTGGTTTAGTGTTCACAAAGTCCTTTTGTTTTTGCTTGTCTTGGAAACTCTTTATCTCTCCTTCTATTCTGAATGACAGCCTTGCTGGATATAGGTATTCTTGGCTGCATATTTTTCTCATTTAGCATGTTGAATATATCATGCCACTCTCTTCTGGCCTGCCAAGTTTCTTCAGACAGGTCTGCTAAATTTATGTGTCTACCCTTGTAGGTTAAGGATCTTTTGTCCCTTACTGCCTTCGGAATTCTCTTTATCTTTGTATTTTGTAAGTTTCACTATGATATGTCTTGGTGTTGACCTTTTTTTGTTGATTTTGAGGGGAATTCTCTGTGCCTTTTGGATTTGAATGCCTGTTTACTTCCCAGATTAGGGAAGTTCTCAGCTATAATTTGTTCAAATAAGCCTTCTGCCCCTTTTCCCTGCTCTTCTTCTGGGACTCCTCTGATACAGATATTACTATGTTTTGTGGAATTGCTGAGTTCTTTAAGTTTGTGTTCATAATCTAATAGTTTTCCTTCCTTCTTCTTCTCAGCTTCACTATTTTCCATGATTTTAAATTCTGTATCACCTAATTGTTCCTCTGCTTCTTCCATCCTCATTGTGAGTACATCCAATTGGTTTTGCATATCAATTATAGCACTTTTTATTTCAGACTGACTGGTTTTTAGGTCTTTTATCTCTGCAGCCAGGGCTTTTCTGGTGTATTCTATGCTTCTTTCAAGCGCAGCTAGTATTCTTATGACTGTTGTTCTAAATTCTTGTTCAGATATATTGCTTCTACCTGTTTTGAATAAGTCCCTGGCTGTGATTTCTTCTTGATCTCTCTTTTGGGGAGAATTCCTCCATCTTGTCATTATGTCTAGGTTTCTGTTTTTTGTGTAGTATGAAACCTTGTTATGTTTCTTGCTCCTGAGAATAATACTATCTTAAGAAGAGGTCATACACTGTCCAGGGCCTGGTGCTCAAGGAGATCTTTCTGATGTATGCTGTGTGCACTCTGCTGTTGTGTTTTGACTGCTCATTCCCACAGGCCAGTCCTCTGCAGAGTTCCTCTGTTTGCAGTGGGGAGTGTTTGGACCTTTGACTAGGTGTGCTTTGATTTGTTTGTTAAGATAAGCCTGATTAAAGAAAATAAAAAGCCTGATCCAAGAAAAGAGACAAGGCACACACAAACAGACAAGCAAAAAATGATAATACTGAATTCCAAAGAAAAAGAAAAAAAAATAGGGAAGTGTGATCCAAAAGATGAAAATGAAAAAAGGAAATAAACCAACAAACCAAGTGAACAAAAAACTATAAGCCTGATTCCAAAGAAAAAAAAAATAAAAAAGTAAAAAATTAAAAAAATTAAAAAAAAATAAAAAGAAGGCCTAGTCCTATTTCCACTAGAACTAAAGCTGACACTTTGGAGCCCTCTATGTTCAGTAGACTTGGTACATGTGGGGGGCCGATGTTGGTCTTCTGAGGGAAAGGCCGATTGCACTGGCTCAGTTAAACCTGCCCTAGTAAACATGCCCCTGCCAGGTGCAGGGGATGGAGTTTGGTGTAAGCAACTCCAGACTCTACTGGAAGTGCCGTCTTTCTCTCTGAAGTCTGACTGTGCTGGTGGGTGGTTGTAGGGGGTGGAAGATGGCATTATCCCCATCCTCTCATGTCCAGGAGGGGAACTCCCAGCCACCACTGTTCAGGAGGCCCTCACAAAAAAGTGAACAATTCCCTCCTGTGTCCCAGTCCCTTGTCAGATCCTTGCCCTCAGTCTGTCTCTTCCCAGGTCATTGGCATGCGTGGTGCACAGTTTTCCTATATTTTATCTCTGGTGGCTGGAATTTAAAACTCCAAATCTTAAAGGACCCAGCAAGGCACAGACCCACTTTCCTCCCCTGGAGGAGATCCTCCCTGTGCTGTGCCTGGCACTGTTCTGTTCCAGAAAAGCAGTTGCATAGCCACAGAGGTGTCCGGAGAAGCACAGCAAAAAGCTGTGACCAGGTTATCTGCCTTCTGTGCTCACTTCTGTTCCCTGCTGTTGAGTTGCAGTTCAATGTTACCCGGCAGGTCCTTCATCTTTGGAGAGCCAATATACCCTTTTCCAAATGTACTCTAGGAAGGGGAGCTTTCCTTCTCTTGTCTAGGGTCTTGCACTTCGTTGGGTAAACTTACTACTGAGCATTTTGTTCCTTTTGATGCTATTAAGAATGAACTTTTTTTCTTAATTTCATTTTCAGACTATTCATTACCAATGTATAAAAACAGTTGATTTTTGTGTGTTTCCCTTGTATCCTGTGACCTTGCTGAATTCATTAATTCATTTCAGTATTTTTTTAGTGGATTCATTAAGATTTTCTCTATACAAGATCATGTTGTTTTTGAAAGAAAGTTACACTTCTTCCTTTCCAATCTGGATGGCTTTTTTTTTTCCTTCAAGTTTTTATTTAAATTCCAGTTATTTAACATACAGTGTAGTATTAGTTTCAGGTGTAGAATTCAGTTATTCATCACTTATATTCAACACCCAGTGCCCTCCTTAATACCCATCACCTATTCTACCCATCCCCTACCCATTTCCCCTCTGGTAACCCTCAGTTTGTTCTCTATAATTTAGAGTCTGTTTCTTGGTTTGTCTCTCTCTTTATCCTCCCCTATATTCATCTGTTTTGTTTATTGAATTCCACAAATGAGTAAAATCATATGGTATTTTTTCTCCAACTTATTTTGCTTAGCATAATATTCTCTAGCTCCATCCATGTCACTGCAAATGGCAAGATTTCATTCTCTTTTATGAAATATTCCATTATATAATGTGGTAAGTGTATATACACATACCACATCTTTTTTTATCTATTCATCAATTTATGGACACTTGAGCTCTTTCCATAATTTGGTTATTGTTGATAATGCTGCTATAGACATCAGTGTGTATGTATCCCTTTGATTCAGTATTTTTGTATCCTTTGGGTAAATACCTAGTAGTGCAATTGCTAGACGGTAGGGTAGTACTGTTTTTAACTTTTTGAGGAACCTTCATACTGTTTTCCAGAGTGGCTGCATAATCTAGATGGCTTTTCTTTCTTTTACTTACCTAATTGCCCTGGCTTGAACGTCCAGTACATTGTTGAATAGAAGTGGTAAATGTAGATGTAGCTTTTGCTCAATGAGGAAATGTGAACCTAACAGTCAGGAAGTATTTAATATGGACAGCATTAGGAAGTATAGTGCAAGGGTTAAGAAAAAGTATTTTGGAATTAGGAAGTCCTAGATTCAAATCTCAGTTATATCATTTATGTTCTTTTTAACTTTGGGCAAAATAATTAATCTCTATCAACCTCAGTTATTGAGTGTATAATAAGGGATTTATAAATCTAATTATTGGTTTTGTTATGAGGGTTAAGTAAATGAATGCATATAAAGTATTGAACCGAATGCTTAATGTTACCCCCAGCAACATTAGATAAATGTAACCCATTATTATCATTATTGTACAACTCTATAACTTCTTAAAACAATTGGGATATTATTAACACTATATATTTCTATATTTTCCCACATTATCTTTTTTTCAACCCTGTCCTGGGGACTTCTGATTGCTTATTTAGATCATTATTAATATTCTTTTTGTGGTCACTTATCCTTCTCCCTGCTGCAACAATAAATGAATTAAATAGTAAACTGGCTAGTGTTGGTGATATTGTATGTATTTCTACTTAATTTTTCTATTGCTTTAGAAAAGTGAGGATATTAAATATAGAATATTTTCCTGTTGGCACCTTTCACATTGCAGGGATTGTATCTTAAAAAAGCTAAAGAAGATTAATTAGTATTTTATTTATATTTTACATGATCTTCCTAGATAGTTTTATTCAGCAACATGATTGCAAGTGCTATTTATTTGCCAAGAGATCCACAATTTTCATTCCTAACCTATACTCTTTCCATTTTCCTAGCCCTTCACCTCTTTCTCCTGAACATAAAATTTCCTCATGAATACCCTGTTATTTTTTCGACTAATGTCATGACATTCCTTCTCTCCTCAAATGCACTTCTTTTCCAGTATTGGTTATGGCATGCTCATCTCAGAGGTAGTTAATTCATATGGCCATTTCAATAAAAAAATCTTGGTATCATTCTCTCCTTCATTATCAGTGCTCACTTACCTACTAACTCACTGTTACTTTGAAGACTATGCCTTAACTATATTTTTAATTTGTCCCTACTTCTCCTCCCCACTGTCTTACCAACAGCTGTTTTTATTCAAGGCTTTGCTGGGGCTAATTCAATAATCTTCTAATCAGTTTCTCTATCTGTAGTTTCTTCTTACACAATCTGCTTTGTGTTATGCATACCAGTCACAATACTTATTTTTCTAAAGCACATCTCTTATCATGTGGATTCCCTGCTAGAAACTTCGGTGGCTTCCTATCTCCTGGATAAAGCCTAAATCTTCTCCCAACTCCTTAGCATAGTGTAGAAGGCCACACAAAATCTGTGCCAGATCTGCTTTTCTAACTTTTTCTGCCAATCTCTTGTACAGCCTTACCTTTGCTATCACTTTCGAAGGATGAGGGATGCAATGTTGGATAACTTGTCATGTGTTTCCTTTAAATTCTTGTTATTCTCAGAACATGCCATAATTTTTCAGCCTCTGTATGTAGCACATTATTTCTTCTACTTGGGGTCCTTCTTCTTTTACGTGTAGACATGTTTCTGACTCTATGCTTCCAAGACTTCTGACTCTATTCATATCTCTTATAGCTCATCGGAATAACTTACTACTTTTTTTTTTTTAACAAGTCTGTCATACCCCTAGATTGTGAGTGCTCTCAGAACCAGGACTTGGCCTTATTTCTGTTTCTTTAGACACTAACAGTGTGGTGCCTGGGAAATTGGCATTTTAATAAATACTTGAAGAATGAATAAATGAATGAACATAAAACACAGGGGGCATCTAGCAGTTTATATTCTGCTGATACATTGTGATAATACTTTATATGGTTTTAAGTGAAATGTGACTGAGGGATTTTTAGGCTTCAGAAGACTATTACATGTATTCTTGTGATATTTGACATGTTAATCTTATGGAAATGGATTAATTACAAATGCTATTTCAAAGGGCTTAATTTCTTATCATAAGGTCATTGCTAAAGGATAAAGTTGATGAGGTTGTGCTGAATAATAATGTGAAAGTCACCCTTCTCTGGATGATCAAGCTGTGGATTATAATAAAAAGGAGAAAGATTCGATGTTGTGGGTTTGAGACTCTGCTTACTGGTGTTAACAGCTCTGGTAGCATGTGGATGCTACAGATTAAAATTTTCAAGCATTTCATAGTTTAAGGTTACTCATATTGATCATTTATTTTTTTAGAAAAAGCACAGGAACTGAGGGAGGAGGGAAGATGGCAGAAGAGTAGGGGATCCTTGTTTCATCTGGTTCCTTGAATTCAGCTACGTATCTATCTAATCATTCTGAACACCAGTAAATTCAACCTTAGATCTAAGAAAAGAATTGCTGCAATTCCACAAATAGAAAATCGACCACTTTTTGCAAGATAGGAGGTGCGGAGAAGTGAATCTGAGGGGATATATTGAAAGATAAACCTCAGGGGGGAGGGAGCCTCTTGTAGCTGACTACCAGAAAGTGATATAACAGCAGAGTGCAAAATCGGAACTTTTAGGAGCCTGCTTCTGTGAGGGGCATCCCTGCCTGAAAGGTCCTTAGATGGTGAAGTGGGGTTAGAATCCTAGATGGGACAGTGTGGTCTCAGGATCCCCAGGGTCACAGAAGGAATGGGGGTGCCTAAGTGCAGTAGAGTTCCCAAGCATTTGAATGGGGAAGCCGGCTACACTTAGCAAGCCTTGGAGTAGCGTCTCAGCTAGGTGTTGCCATAAACTGAACTGGGGCACATCCCATGACCGCTGTCCAAGCAGGGGCTCAGCAAGCAGCAAAGCTGCTGTGAGACCCTGCTCCTTCCCCAGGAGGAGCAATGGAGGTGTGTGCACAATCAGGCAACCACTCCCCAAGCAGGGGCTCAGAAAGCAGAGGAGCAGTGGTGAGACCTCCCTCCCTCCCCTGGGAGGATTGGTGCAGGTGTGCACCACAGGAGTCTGAAGAGTTTGGGCACACAAAAGTGATTGACTACTTTTCCATGAGGGTGCACTGGAGTGGGGGCCACGATCGTTTAGCTCTAGGGCCAGAGACTGAGGCACCATCATTTTTATTTTATTTTCATCCTCTAAAACAGCTCAGAAAGCCTTCAGGAAGAAAAGCCATATAGAGCAACCCAAAGCAGCTTACATTGAGCTTGGCCCCCTGGCAAGGGGTGGTGCAACTCTACCCAGGCAAAGACACTTGAGAATCAGTGCCCTCCTCCAGAAGACCAGGAGGAATATCAGGCTAATACCAAGTTTACAGATCATACAGAACTGAACAAACTCCTGCACTAGGGGAAAAGAGTATATAGAATTCTACGTTTTTTCTCATGATTCTTTAGTCTTTCAGTTTAAATTTTTTTTCCATTTTTAACTAGCTTCTTATTCTATCAAGTCTTTTTTAAATTTTCATTTTTATATTTACATTTTATAGATATATTTTTCATTTTTGGCTTCCTTTCACTCTATTCAATTTTATTTTTGTATATATATAAGTTTTTCTTTCTTTACAATTTTGGGATCAAGTGTTTTCTAACAAACAGACCAAAATACACCCAGGACCAGATGTATCACCCTGTTCTGTCTACCTTTTGATTATATTTTGTTTTTTCCCTTTTTTTTCTTTTTTAGTTTCTGATCTCTTCTGATTTGCCTAGTGTATATTTTGCTGGGGTCATGGTTGATATTTTTATTTTTTTATTTCTTTTTTGTTCTTTCATTCATCTGTTCTTCTCTGGACAAAATGACCATAAGGAAAAATTCCCAGAAAAAAAACCAAGAGGCAGTACTCACTGCAAGAAACTTAATAAACATGGATGTTAGTAAAATGTCAGAACTAGAATTCAGAACGATTATAAAGATAGTAGCTGGGCTTGGAAAGAAGCATAGAAGACACCAGAGAATCCCTTTCTGGAGAAATAAAAGAACTAAGAACTAATCAGGTTGAATCAAAAAGGGTATTGCTGAGATGCAATCAACAATGGAGGCTCTTACTGCTAGGATAAATGAGCAGAAGAGACAATAAGTGATATAGAAGATAAAATTATAGAGAATAAAGAACCTGAGCAAAAGAGAGATAAACAATTACTGGACTATGAGGGGAGGATTTGAGGGATCAGAAATACCATAAAGTGAAACAGTATTAGAATTACTGGGGTGCCAGAGGGAGAGGAGAGAGGGGGGCAGAAGGCATATTTGAGCAAATTATAGCTGAGAACTTCCCTAATCTGGGGAAGAAAATAGGCATTCAAGTCCAGAAGGCACAGAGAACCCCCCTCAAAATCAATAAAAATAGATCAACACCCTGACATATAACAGAAGCTTGCAAATCTCAGGGATAAAGAGAAAATCCTAAGGCAGATTGAGGCAAGAGGTCCTTAACCTACAAGGGTAGGAATATTAGACTGGAAGCAGACCTATCCACAGAGACCTGGCAGGCCAGAAAGGGCTGGCATGATATATTCAGGGTACTAAATGAGAAAAGCATACAGTCAAGAATACTTTATCCAGCAAGGCTGTCACTCAGAATGGAAGGAGAGATAAAGAGCTTCCAGGACAAATAGAAACTAAAAGAATTTATGATCACTAAACCAGCCCTGCAAGAAATATTAAAGGGGATCCTGTAAGCAAAGAGAGAGCCCAAAAGAACAAATAGAGAGAACAAAAAGAACAAATAGCAAATAGAGACTAAACCAAGCAGGAGACAGAAATAATAAAGATTAGAGCAGAAATCAATGAAATAGAAACCAAAAGAATAGTAGAATAGGTCAACAAAACTGTGAGCTGGTTCTTTGAAAGAATTAATAGGATAGATAAATCCTTGGCCAGACTTATCAGAAAGAAAAGAGAAAGGATCCAAATTAATAAAATCAGGAATGAAAGAGGAAAGGACCAACACCAAGGAGATGCAAACAATTTTAAGAACATATTGAGCAAGTATATGTCAACAAATTAGGCAATCTGGAAGAAATGGATGCATTCCTAGAAACTTGTCAACTACCGAAACTGAAACAGGAAGAATAGAAAACCTGAACAGACCCATAACCAGCAAGGAAATTTAAGGAGTGATAAAAAATCTCCCAACAACCAAGAACCCAGGCCAGATGGCTTCCCAGGGGAATTGTACCAAACATATAAAGAAGAAATCATACCTATTCTTCTGAAGCTGTTTCAAAAAATAGAAATGGAAGGAAAACTTCCAAACTCTTTCTATGAGGCCAGCATTTCCTTGATCCCAAAACCAAAGACCCCACCAAAAAGAATTACAGATCAATATCTCTGATGAACATGGATGCCAAAATTGTCACCAAGATTCTAGCCAATAGGATCCAACAGTACATTAAAAGGATTATCCACTATGACCAAATGGGGTTTATTCCTGGGATGCAAGGGTGGTTCAACATTGGCATATCAATGTGATACACTACGTAAATAAAAGAAAGGACTAGAACTATATAATCCTCTCAATAGATGCAGAAAAAGCACTTGGCAAAATACAGCATCCTTTCTGGATTAAAACTCTCCAAAATATAGGGATAGAGGGAACATACATCAATATCATAAAAGCCATATATGAAAAGCCCACAGTGAATGTCATTCTTAATGGGGAAAAAAATGAGAGCTTTTCCCCCAAGGTCAGGAACATGGCAGGGATGTCCACTCTCACCATTGCCATTCAACGTAGTACTAGAAGTCCTAGCCTTAGCAATCAGAAAACAAAAAGAAATAAAAGGCATTCAGACTGGCAAAGAAGAAGTCAAACTCTCACTCTTCACAGATGACATGATACTTTATGTGGAAAACCCAAAAGACTCCACCCCAAAATTGCTAGAACTCATACAGGAATTCAGCAATGTGGTAGGATATAAAATCAGTGCACAGAAATCAATTGCATTTCTATTCACTAACAATGAGACAGAAGAAAGAGAAATTAAGGAATCAATCCCATTTGCGACTGCACCAAACACCATAAGATACCTAGGAATAAATCTAACCAAAGAGGTAAAGAATCTGTATTCCAAAAACTAGAGAACAGTTACGAAAGAAATTGAGGAAGACACAAAGAGATGGAAAAATGTTCCATGCTCATGGATTGGAAGAATAAATGTTGTTAAAATGTCTATGCTACCTAGAGCAATCTACACTTTCAGTACAATCCCTATCAAAATACATTTTGACATTTTTCACAGTGCTGGAACAAATAATCCTAAAATTTGTGTAGAACCAGAAAAGACCCCGAATAGTCAGAGGAATGTTGAAAAAGAAAACCAAAGCTGGTGGCATCACAATTCCTGACTTCAAGCTGAATTACAAAGCTGTAATCATCAACAGTATGGTACTGGCACAAAAACAGACATAGATTAAATGGAACAGAATAGAGAGCCCAGAAATGGACCCTCAACTCTATGGTCAACTAATCTTTGACAAAGCAGGAAAGAATATCCAATGGACAAAAGACAGTCTCTTCAATAAATGATGCTTGGAAAATTGGACAGCTATATATAGAAGAATGAAACTCGACCATTCTCTTACACCATACATAAAGATTGGCTCTAAATGGATGAGAGACCTCAATGTGAGACAGGAATCCATCAGAATCCTAGAGGAGAACATAGGCAGTAACTTTTTGACATTGGCCACGCAACTTCTTTCAAGACACATCTCCAGAGGCAAGGGAAACAAAAGGAAAAATGAACTTTTGGGACTTCATCAAGATAAAAAGCTTCTGCACAGCAAAGGAAACGGTCAACAAAACAAAGAGGCAACCCATGGAATGGGAGAAGATATTTGCAAATGACATAATTGATAAAGGGCTAATATTCAAGATCTATAAAGAACTTATCAAACTCAACACCCAAAAAACAAATAATCCAATCAAGAAATGGGCAGAAGGCATGAACAGACAATTCTCCAAAGAAGACATACAAATAGCCAACAGACACATGAAAAAATGCTCAACATCACTTGGCATCAGGGAAATACAAATCAAAACCACAATGAGATTCCACCTCACAGCAGTCAGAATGGCTAAAATTAACAAGTCAGGAAATGACAGATGTTGGCAAGGATGCAGAGAAAGGGGAACCCTCTTAAACTGTTTGTGGGAATGTAAGTTGGTACAGCCACTCTGGAAAACAGTATGGAGGTTCCTTAAGAAATTAAAAATAGAGCTACCCTATGACCCAGCAATTGCACTACTAGGTATTTACCCCAAAGATACAAATTTAATGATCTGAAGGGCACCTGCACCCCAATGTTTATAGCAGCAATGTCCACAACAGCCAAACTATGGAAAGAGCCAAGATGTCCATTGGCCAATGAATGGATAAAGAAGAGGTGTTGTATATCTACAATGGAATATTACTTAGGCATCAGAAAGGATGAATACTTACCATTTATATCAACGTGGATGGAACTGGAGGGTGCTATGCTTAGGGAAATAAGTCAATCAGAAAAAGCCAATTGTATGGTTTCACCCATAAGTGGAATATAAGAAATAGCATGGAGGACCATAGGGGAACGGAGGGAAAACTGAATGGGAGGTAATCAGAGAGGGAGACAAACCATGGGGAACTCTTAACTATAGGAAACAAACAGGGTTACTGGAGGGATGGTGGGGGAATGGGGTATTTGGGTGATGGGCATTAAGGAGGGCACATGATGTGATGAACACTGGGTGTTATACGCAACTGATGAATTATTGAACTCTATATCTGAAACTAATGATGTACTATATGTTGGCTAATTGCATTTAAATAAGAAATTGATTCTAGATTAAAAAACACAGGAACTGTCAAGTATGCTTCAAATGCTTGATATGTATCAAAATTAAGACATATATGTATACATAAACCATGTTTCTTCTTTTTTTGAGGATTTTTTTTTTAAGATTTTATTTATTTGACAGAGAGAGACACAGCAAGAGAGAGAACACAAGCAGGGGGGGTGGGAGAGGGAGAAGCAGGGTTCTGTCTGAGCAGGGAGCCCCATGTGGGGCTTGATCCCAGGACCCTGGGATCATGACCTGAGCCGAAGGCATTCGCTTAACCAACTGAGCCACCCAGGCACCCCAACCATGTTTCTTCTTTTTTTATTTTAAAGATTTTATTTATTTGAGAGAGAGAGAGAGTGAGAGAGAGCATGAGAAGAGAGAGGGTCAGAGGAGAAGCAAACTCCACGCTGAGCAGGGAGCCTGATGTGGGACTCGATCCCGGGACTCCAGGATCATGACCTGAGCCGAAGGCAGTTGCTTAAACAACTGAGCCACCCAGGCACCCCAACCATGTTCTTCTTGATATTCTTGAATGATGTTGCATAGGTGAAGCATGCTTTACAAATGTGGTAGTTGCTTTAGGTGGAACATGGAAGACAACTTTATACCCAGGTTTCATTTATGGTTCATGCTCACAATCATGAGGAAAATTATAAAGGTAAATAATACTGGGTGGTGGTGTGTTAGAAATTTTTGGATGAATAACAGAAACATAACTACTGAAATACCATAAGCTCCAGTATTTTAAATAATAGATAAGCAGAAAATAAAACTTTGGAACAAATTTAATTAACAACAATGAAAGGAGATTGATTTGTCTTGCCTATATATCGGATTTTGGAAACTTACAGAAAGTATGTACCCTCAAATTATTTGAAATATTTCAGACTCTGCATATTTTGATTCAAATCCGAGTTTCCTTTTCCTTTGTGATGAGACAAAGGATAAGAAATTTAGTAATGGACATTATTCATCTTGCAAATTTATAGAGAACGCTCATAGTGATGTGGAAAGAGCTAAACTAGGATTCATAAGAAAGGGAGTCTAGTTCTGGTTCTGACAGCAACTTTCTAACTTTGGCCAAGTCTTGATCTCTAAGATTTTCTTTCCATGTGAAAGGGGCATAATCTCAATGCTGTCCCTTTCTCCTTTCCTCCCTCTGAGTTTTTTTCCTGGAATCAAATGGGATAATGTAAGTTTATTTTCTCCTTTCCTGTTGCTTTTCTCTATAATGTTTATTAAACACAGCCAAAAGGTAGTAGTGACAACCAATGTCTTCAGGGCTTGTGGAGAAAAAGTGGAGTTGAATAATTAGGCAGATGGTACATGATAAAGAAAACAAGGAAGAAAGCAGGGAGATGAGTGGGGTCCCCCTGAAAAGTTCAATGCTATGTGATTAAAAATGACTCTTTTCCCTGGCTTTATGAGCTTATGTATAAGTACCATTTGTGAAATAGTCTGTTTTCTTCAGTTATACCCTTAAGAGCAGTTAATTTTATTTTTAAATTATAGGAGGATTTCTTACAGAACAACCTCAGAATTACAAATGAAAATCAATTCCATTATAATTTCATTGATTTGGGAACTGTGAGTGAACAGCTAGAGCTAAGTATGAGAAATGAAGAAGAAAAAATTGACAGTACCATTAAAGAGTCAATAATGTGAAATCTTCCCTGATCTCAAAATTTTGCCTTTTATAGCCTAATATTATAAAATGTTAATGACCAATTTAAGCATTTGCATCTCCTAAGTCATTAGTGAGGGACAAGTTAGATTTTAATAGGATAAATACTATTGGGAATTGTCAAAGGGAAAATTATTACTTTAAATAAAATGCATAAGAATCAAAACTCACTCTCTTTTTTTTTTCAACATGTGTGACATATCAAGTTCCATTCCAGAATGCCTACCCTTAGTTTGTTTAGTCTCTTCACATCTCTTCATTCGAAGAATCAAGGCATGCTTTTTGTGGAAAGTATAGGAGTAATGCTGCCTATAGTTTCAGGAAATCATGAAACTGGGTGAGTCCAAATTGGAGACACAAATATCTATTCATTATTAAAGAACAGGATAATTTATTTTTCACTAAGTACTTCTGTTTATTGGTGTGTAGGTGATTACTACTATTAAGGAAAAGAGTTTTATATTAAAAAAGAGAGCCATAGATCTCCGATTGCTTTTGTAAATGTCAAGGATCATAGACACTTAAATTCAGCTCTGCTCCTTGACACTTTAAATGGGTTCCAATTTTCTCCATGATAGCATTCACATTGATTCTTCTTTTGTATTTTAAAAATAATACTCTTATTTCATATCCCAGGGAGAATTAGATAAGGATATTATAAGCCTGAGAGATTCATCAAGAGGAAAGTTGAAGGGAGGAGAGTGTAGGAACCAAAGGATGGTCTTTAAATCCTGTGGACCTTAGATTGTGTGCTCAAAGTGTGAAGGGTGGAGACCTATAGCCACCTTATAGTTGGCTGCCGTGCTTTGCCCAGAACAAAAACCCAGAGTTTGGAGGGTGAATGAGGCCTTGGAATGCATCTTGGAACATTTTGGTGGTACATACTTTTGCTCTTTTTTTTTTTGGTATACACTGTATTATTAGGAAATATGACTAAAAAAGTGGAAATAAATTTGATTTCTTGGATTTGCAGTAGGGGTGGTATATGTATCTAAAAAACCATGCTTTTTTGTAAGTAAAATTTAAAATAGAGGTTAAATTAGCATATTTTCTTCAAATAAGAGAATTTCATTTTGGATTCAAAGAATGCTCTTTCCATATAGGAATACATATATCTTAAAAAATAGATTCTAACTGGGGCACCTGGCAGTCTCAGTCGTTAGAGTGTGCAACTCTTGATCTTGAGGTTGTGAGTTTGAGCCCCATGTTGGGTGCAGAGATTACTTAAAAATAAAATCTTAAAAAAATACAGAGTTCAACAATAGTGTAGCTATTCCTCATCCACTCAAAACTTGATCCTAACTTAGAAAAGACTTTAAATAAATGCTTTTTCCTTTTCTTTTAAAACCCTTTAGCACTAAATTACTCCTACTAACTTTTCAGAAAATGTAGAAAAAATGGATTCCTTAATAATTCACTTTTTTGGGGGAGCTCTAAGCATCTTTATTTTTAAAAAATATTTTTGGATATAGTTGACATGCAATATTACATTAATTTCAGGTGTACAATATACAGATTCGAAAAGTTTATACATTACACTATGCTCACTGCAAGTGTAGCTACCATCTGTCACCATACAACACCCTATATCATTGATTATATTCCTTATGCTGTGTCTTTTATTTCCATGACTTATTCATTCTCTTATTTCATATCCCAGGGATATGAGGATTCTTAGTGAATAAAATATTCACTCACTCCCCTCCACCCATTTTGCCCATCCCACCCTGGTACTGCCCTCTGGCAACCATCAGTTTGTTTTCTGTATTTATAGGTCTGATTATGCTTTTTTTGTTTATTCATTTCTTTTTCTAGATTCCCCATATGAATGAAACCATATGGTATTTGTCTTTCTCAGTCTGACTTATTTCACCTAATACCCTCTAGGTCTGTCCATGTTGTCCCAAATGTCCCAATTTCATACTTTTTATGGCTGCATAATATTCCATTCTGTATACATACCACATCTTCCTTATCTATTTGTCTGTCAATGACACTTAGGTTGTTTCTATATCTTGATTATTGTAAATAATGCTGCAATAAACATAGGCGTGCATATATCTTTTTGAATTAGTGTTTTCATTTTCTTGGAACCACAAAAGAGCTGAATAACCAAAACTATCTTGAGAGATAGAAACAAAGCTGAAAGTGTAACAATTCCAGATTTCAAAATATACTACAAAATGATAGTAATCAAAACAGTATGGAATTGGCACAAAAATAGATACATAGGTCAATAAAAGAGAAATACATGAGAAATGAAAAACACATGAAAAAATATACATCATCCCTAATCATCAGGGAAATGCAAATCAAAATCACAATGAGATATCACCTTCTACCTATCAGAATGGCTAAAATAAAAAGATAAGAAATAATAGGTATTGGTGAGGATGTAGAGAAAAAGGAACCCTTGCATGCTGTTGGTGGGAAGGTAAATTGGTGCAGCCACTGTGGAAAACAGTATGGAGGTTCCTCAAAAAATTAAAAACAGAAATACCATATGATTAAATAATAACTTACTTTTAAAATAATTCAAAATAACTGTTACAACAATAGGGATATTTGAACATTCTATATTTTATTCACTAAGAATATCCTCTTATCAATGAAGACCAAGAATTTAGGTTTTCAGGAATCTGATATTTATGTCTGTTTTATAAAATGTGCATTGGCTCGCTCTCATTTACCAATGTTATATTTTCCTTTTCTCTTGACCCCAATTTTCTTTTATTGTATTAGCTGACTCAGAGAAGATGAGCATGTGCACATAATAAATTTCCTCAGAGTTTCTTTATAAACAGGATATCTGAAATTATATAGCATGGAGAAGCAGGGTACCATGCTAGCTGCCTATAAGTATTCAGTGTGCTATCACATGGCAAGCAGTTAGGCTTCTCTATGCAACTCCATAAACCAGGTATAGGACCAATGGGTGGGAGCATACATTGATTCAATATAAGGAATAAATATTTAATAAGTAGAATTATAAAAAAATGGAATGGGTTACCTTGGAAAATAATAAATTTCTCAACACTGCAAGTATCAATTAGAAGTTGATGAATCATTTGTTCAAACATGTAAAAATAGAGAGTAGGACTAGAGGGCCTCAAAGACACATGGATTCCAATATTATATAATTCTTTATAGAGAAAACATAAGGTGGTAAGTAGAAGGGCATTTCAGAGTTTCTTTAGAGCTATGATCTCATTTCTAATAAGGCAACCTTTATCACTCTCCCAAGCACTTCACTAACTGCTCCTTTTCATGGTTATTCTAACCCTCTGAGCCTTTCCTCTATGAAAATTGTTATATTTATTGTTGAAGATGTTCACTACGTTGCTTATAATAAAAATTTATCAGAAATACATTTTCTTAGCTGCTTTACTTCTGTCTTGTGAAAACAGTGATATATGTAAGAGATAGTGCTTATTTGTGTTGGTTGCTTGAAGACTTTTTGTTAAATTTAGTTTTTGTCTTATAGTATTCTAAACTTGTATCTGGCTTCATCTTGTCTTATTCATCTAATTCTATCTGCTCACCAGTGATCCTCACCTCATCCCAGTTTTCTAACTTTCTCCTGCTTCACATTTCATTTTATCTTGTTTTAAATATATTATAACATCTTCAGAACATAGCAGTGTAACAAGAATATCAGTAAATAAAATCCTGATACCAGTTCTACTTAAAATCATTTCCTCTTTAAAATCTTTTCTGGGGTAGGTGTTCACTCCCTCAGTTCTTATTTGAAAGAAAGGAAGGAAGGAAGGAAGGAAGAAGGATGGAAGGAAGGAAGGAAGGAAGGAAGAGAAAGAAAAAGAAAAAAGAAAGAGAGACAAGAGGGAGGGAGAGAAGGAAGGAGGGAGGGAGAGAGAGAGAAAGAGAGAGAGTGAGAAAGAGAAAAGATTCCTCAAATCTTCTAATTCAGTATATTTGTGTAGTTTTTTACTTCAATATAATGGGTAGAACAATGCATTTATTTACTTTCTTTAATTACCCAAATGCTACTGAAATGATGTTACAGATATAGGAAGGGGATAAATTGAAAAACTGAATGCAAACAATGAGGAGTGGTTATGAGAATGAGGTGGGGCTAGGACCAGTGGACTACAGACTTGAATTTCTGGTGGATTGGAACTAAGAGAGGTGGATAAAACATAAAGGGGAAAGTAGCTGCCCAGACTACTTTTCTATGTTCAGGAAAAGGCTACAACCGAGGAAGCAGCCTTTCTCTTTTTAGGAATCCTGGACAGGCTCCAAGTCAGTAAGTACAAGAGCAAGATCGTGCTGGGGGCACTTCCCAAGGTAGTTAATTAAACGGCTGTATGCAGAAAGGTGGGCCAGATCCTCCATTTACTGCTCACCCTCCTCCCATAGTACTTCGTGCGTAAGCACACCCCCAGACTGCCATCTATAGCTCAGAGCTGCTTTCCACTACAGCAATTGAACTATCTGTCCAGGGAGGCCAAAGGTTCCTGGTTTAAGTATTTTTGCTGCAGGATAGAGTCCTCCTTATGTTATCATGGAGAACATACTCAATTGGTTTGCTGGATCGCCATTTATTCATCCTAAAGTGAACTTGCCTGTGGAAATACCCTGGCCACAATCACAGAACTTGCAGTCAGCTCTTCCATGCAGGAGAAAGACTTGTGGTAGAAAATTGAACTATATAATGGCAGAGAAATTTCCTTTCAGTAACTGATAATTAATTTAGTCATTACTCATAAATATTAACAGGCAATCAAGAATCTTTCCAGCATGTTCAGCAAGCCAATGACACAAAGAAGAGTATCAAACAATTTTAACTCTCAGGATAATTAAGGAGATAGGATAATTTAAAAAGTTGTAACTAATTTCTCAGAGGGATTTGAATTGATAGGATATCCTTTTTTAAAAAGATTTATTTATAAGATTTTTAAAAAAGATTATTTATTTATTTTAGAGAGAGCACAAGTGGGAGGAGGGGCAGAGGGAGGGGAAGAGGTGAATCCTCAAGTGGAATTTAGTAGAGCACTGAGCTCTACTCAGGGCTTGATCCCGGGACCCTGAGATAACGACCTGAGCTGAGATCAAGAGTTAGACACTTAACAGACTGAACCGCCCAGGCACCCCTGGGTTGGTAAGATATTCTTAAATACTGAAGATGTTGCTATAAAAAAGGAGTAATTAGAAAACAAAGAGGAATTGAAAAATTTAAAAATATGCTTTCTGAAATCAAAATTGTTCAATATAGGGCTGGAGGAAAAACATCAAGGCAACACCCTAAAATATGAGCTAAAAGCCGAAAAGAAGTAAAATAAGGGATAAAAAATTATGAGGCATAGAAAAATAAACATGAGTGGTTCATTATTTCTAATCTCTTTTCAGAGAAAGAGAGCAGAAGAAATTAAAGCTAAAAGTCTTGAGGCTCTGAAAGATGACATAAGCCTTCAGACTGAAAAGTGGGGTTTACTGAAACCTGATGAGGTATAGCTTGGTGAACTTGTAAGGCACCAGAGAAAGCAAGAAGATCTCAAGAGAAAACAGGTTACCTATGAAGGAGTGCATCAGACTGCTCATCCAGCACCCTGGATGCTGGGTGACAGCAAAGCAGTCCTGTATGGTCCTGAGAGGAAATGCCTGAAGCTTAAATGCCAAATGATCAAGTTCAAGAAATACCTCTAGAGGTATTTCTAGGGATAGATGGGTTTAGCAAGTTTACCTCTATGTACCTGTTATTTAAAAAATTATGTGAGAATGAGTTT
Organism: Eumetopias jubatus; assembly: GCF_037043125.1. Classification (NCBI taxonomy): domain Eukaryota; kingdom Metazoa; phylum Chordata; class Mammalia; order Carnivora; family Otariidae; genus Eumetopias; species Eumetopias jubatus. The sequence goes on from NW_028274813.1 coordinate 52,988,154, forward strand.
TATCTAAAGAAAACCAGAGTACAGGAAAGAAAATTATGAAGTCTAAAGAAACAGTGAACCTAATCCAGGATATCAGTGGAAAAAAATCTTAGCAAGTCAGTTGTTCAGTAGGCAAGGAAAGCAATTGCTTCAATCGTAACTGGAGTCTAAGAAGGCTTGTATTAAAAAAGGAGGTGAATATTTTTCAAAAAGGAGTATGGTAAAAGTCAAGTGGTATTCAGCAGCTTCACCTCGGAGCAAGTACCTGGTAACATTCATAGTCTCTTAGCCCCTCTTGGTGATGTTCATCTCACCTTTAGTTCTGGCATATTCTTTTTTTGTGTGTTATTTATTCTTCTAACTATGAACTAAATGGTAAATTTAATGACCACTGTTACATCTTTTATTTAGTAGTGCATGCTTATAGTTACAGAGCAATTGTATTAATTTGAAGAAATTTATTCGTCCCTTAAGACATGAAGATCTTTACTTCTGCTTGGTATTGTTTGTTATAAAAAGCACAATGTCTTTGGGTAGACTAGTTTGGCTGTTAGGAGTAATATCTGCGTATCTCCTAAAATCACAAAGGTAAGGAGAGCCCTTTCTATTGCTATCTAACCCATTTCTGTTTAAATTGACCTTGGGACTGCTCCATTAAATCCAGGAGATTTCTCACTAGTGAGCATGATTAACCCAACCTGATGTGGCCTATAATATAAAAGTGAGACGTTAAAAAGCCCTTTTCAGGTCCAGGAAACATTACACTAATTTTGAAAACTTAATTAAGTGAATTTATGAATAACAGTCTCAAAAATCTTATTTTTTAGAGTATTTATATTCCAAAATATAAAATATTTTAAGAGAGAACAATTAGGACCCCTGGGTGGCTCAGTCAGTTGACTACTGACTTCAGTTCAAGTCATGATCTCAGGGTCCTGAGATTGAGCCCTGTATCAGGTTCTGCACTCAGTGAGGAGTCCGCTTGAGATTCTTTCTCTCCCTCTCCTTCTGTGTCCCTCACTCCCACAGCTTTCTTCCTCTCTCTCCTTCAAATAAGTAAATAAATAAAGTCTTAAGAAAAAGTGCAATTATATTGTGTTCAATATAATGTATAATAGATGTAGTAAGACATGGGTAATACTAAGTATTCTAGTCCAGAATTTGATCCATCCCTAAATTTGACCCTTCTGTAGGTTTTTATTAGTGATATAGAAAAGAATTAGAGCTAGTGGTTTGAAAGCCTCATGGTTTCCATTGAAGTTTATCTTAATTTGAATAGGGAGGGTTTCAGAGGAAAATATAATATAAATACTGTCCTATTGAACCCTTCATGCTCATGAGAAATGACGGGAGAGAATTCTTGTTGGAGAACTATTTATATTTTACATTAACAAAGGGGAAAGGAACCCTTTCAGAATTTGAATTGGTATTTGGCAAGACTATAATTAAAAATTTTTTTTGGTAACAGCTTTATTGAGGTATAATTTTACATGCCATAACATTCAGTCTGTTGAAGTTTATAATTCAATGATTTTTAGTAAGTTTACAGAGTTGTGCAACTATCATGCTAGTCTAATTTTGGAACATTTCCATCATCTCCAGAAGAAATCACCTGTCCCCTTGCAGTCACTCTGTTCCCACCCTAGCTCAGGGCAACCACTAATCTACCTTCTGTCTTTATAGATTGCCTTATCCTGGACATTTCATATAAATTAAATCATACAATGTATGGTCTTTTGAATCTGGCTTTTTTCTTTAGCACAATGTTTTCGAGGATCATTGATATTGTATCATATACTTTATGTTCAACATCCTTGTGGTATTAGTACTTCATTTTTATTCTCACAGCAGAATAGACATTTGGGCTGATTTCCAGTTTTACTTTTTTATATGTATCAGTCATAGTTCAGACTTATTGAAAGATGACAATTGTGTAGATAATGTCAGCTTTTACAAATTATATCTTATATACAAATTATATGAATGCTCAAAATAGAGAGTTGTTTTGGCTTTGGGATTGTCTTTTTCAGGTTATCTCATTTTTCTAGTTCATTTCTATGTTTGGATAACATGATTAATCTCTGAGGAAAATGATAGTTACTTTGCTATTAAAAATGTTCAGGCATTTTCCTGTCATAATTAAAACATGGTTATGAATTTTCCTTTGATTGATTTTAACTCTGCTAGCTCTTTTCTTGTAACGGAAAAATTTCAAGGTTTTTTTTTTAATTTAATTTTATTATGTTATGTTAGTCACAATACATTACATCATTAGTTTTTGATGTAGTGTTCCATGATTCATTGTTTGCATATAACACCCAGTGCTCCCTGCAGAACGTGCCCTCCTTAATACCCATCACCAGGCTAACTCATCCCCCCACCCCCCTCCCCTCTAAAACTCAGTTTGTTTCTCAGAGTCCATAGTCTCTCATGGTTCGTTTCCCCCTCCAATTCCCTCCCCTTCATTGGAAAAATTTCAAGGCTTAAAAAATTTTTTATATTCATTTTTCTCACTTCCTCATCATTTGCCAAAGTGATGTACTGAGGTGAGGTTGGAAAAAAATGATACCAAACAAAGACACTGTAGAGAATAGAACAAAAGAAGAGAATAATAACTCTTTTCTGTTCTAGACTTCCAGTTTCTTTTGAGCACTGCCTTGTTGTCCTTACAAATGCACAAATTGTTTTTAAGTAAGAAAAGAGTATGATTGAAATCTTTGAAAATGAAAAATGTTTTAGATAGGGATTACTGGCTTCTGTAGTGAAAATAGATTTCTCTTTATTCAATTATATGTTAGTACTTCTTCATGTTGGCTTAGGGCACTTCAACCTTTATATTACCTGATAATTGTTTATAATCTGTTTCATTTTCCCATTTGTCTGGACATCAATGGTTCATGGTAATTATCTTTCCTTGCTTCATGAAAAGTGTTCAGTAAAGGTATTAACCGACCCCCATCTTAGTCTTTCCTTTATTGCTAAAATAGCCATATTATTCATGTTCTCCAAAGTTAAGAAAGATCATTCAGCATTTGCTGCAAATATTTTCTAGTGTCTGTGGCTTTGGGTACCCTCTTTCATAATTGTTGAATCTATTGTTCCTGTAATCAATAGAATAAGAGACCTATTATATTAAAAGTAAGTTATTATATTGAAAGAACTTAGGATTTAGAGTCAGTTTGAATGCTTACTACCTAACTTTCTAGCTGTGTAACCACTGAAGAATGTCTCTGAGCCTCAATTTCTTCATCTTCAATATAGGACTAAAATCCCCTCTTTTACAGTTGTTAGTAGAAGGAATAACCAAGATGATACTCTTAAGTTAAAATGTAGCTTTTGGATATAGTGAATATTCAGCAAATATTATTTGACTATATTTTGACTGAATAAATTATTCTTTTTCCTGGTGTATTTTGCTTTGTCTTTCTTTTTCTTAGTGCCTTATTTTATATTGCTTTCAAATTTATGCTGTATTTATAAGCATATATTTGGATCCATATTTCAGTTTCACTATTACTATTGACTAATGCAGTGGGGATTATGAGGAGGTATATCCATTATTAGTCAGACAGAATAGTAACTTTGACTTCCAATTGTTCTACTTTTGAAAGTAAATTAAAAGATTTAAAAACTATGATCAATAGTCACTTCTAGAACTTGTGCCACAGAATAAGTTTAGTGACTCTCTTGGCCACCCATGTTCCTAGAGGAGGTGTTATGGATTCAAGAGCTTTTGGTCTACCTTATACTTTAAAAGTCTGTCTTCTCATTTTGCTTCATTATACCAACCACTTTCCAGAATAAGTTCCTCAGTGTTTTGCATATTAATAATGCTCTTTGTTATCTGTCTTTACTAGTCTATTCAATGTAATGTGTCACTATGTTAAAATGAATGGTTAAGTTGCTCTGACCAGGAAGGTTATTTCACAAATGCAACTTCTATCAACCTCCATGTCCACAGTTTTCTTTCTATGAATTTCTCCTCTCTGGATTTCTTCACACAGATCTTTTCTTAGAGCTTCTACAGATTCAGTTAAAGATGTGCCAATAGAACAGACAAAAAAAAAAAAACAAAACCAAATAAAAACCAAAAGGAATCTCTGTAGTGGCAACACAGAGAAGCTTGGAAATCAGAAATGGAATCCTTACTTCCCATTTTTCACATCACCCCCAAAAGGGAAGAGAAAGCAATGAGGATGGCAGAGGAAGCTCTCTGGATTTATTTAAGGCAATCTTGGGTAATAAAGACTCATTAGGGGCTTATATTTTGACAACCAAACTGGAATTCGGGAGCATGTCCTGAATCTGATGTGTGTGATGTATATTTTACCTTTGTATGATACTTAATGATGTTCAAAATGCTTTCATGTACATTTTCTTATTTGATGCTCACTAGGATTAAGGTAGGCTGTTGTTGGTATATTTCCAACATCATATATGTAAGAAAATGAAGCTCAGAGATGTAATGAAATGACTTTATCCCCTTTCTACTAAAGTTTTCTGTCTTCCAAAGTGGAAAATTCTTGTAAAATAGTATCTGCCATGGCCAGATTTTCCCATGTCCCATCTCATTTCCTGGGCCGTTTTGCTTTTTCTGCCACCATTGTGATAGAAGGGATATTTTGGTGTGCCAGGATAACTCTGTGGGTTTGGCAACTAAATAACTTGGGAAGTAGGCAAGTTCTCAGTGCTCCAGTTGTCATTTCTTTCTTTATTCCCTCTTATGTAATTGTCTCTCCTCTTTCAGGCCACAGTGCTTTAAATCCCAACTAAAGAGTTCAGTTTTAATAAATGATTTTAGTGTAGGATAATAAAATATGTAAACTTTTGGGAAATATTTTCCATTTAGAAATGGAATAAAAGATGAGTTCCTGGATGTGAAATTTCAGAGATTGAAGTTTTTTAAATTAGGAAGACAGTTTTGGGTACCAAGAATTACTTGCAGCACTCAAATTTCCAAACCGAGATGGGTGCCACTCTGCTTAAATGAAAGGCTAACTTATTACTCACCAATTATGAGCTGAGTAATTATATATTTATAAGTATCTGAATGATTCAGGTAAGTGTTTGAGGTTGCTAGTTTTACATTGTGGTACAGTGTACAGGTGGAATTGTTGGGACTACAAGATACACCTTACAATAATAGAAATGCTTCAGTGAGAATGTATCAACGATAGACATATCATCTTTTATAGTCATATTTCTTAGGTACTTGGTATGTGCCTTTATGTAATTTAATGTAGACTTTATATTACAGTGAATTATTGATAATCACTGAAATGGAAGTACCTTGAGTTTAGGTTTCATAGGCTTTATCTCTGAAGAATTCTGTTCCTCTACCACCAGTTGTGTGGGGCAGTTATTCGATTATAATCAAATCATGTTAGAAATTTTCACAAAATTCTTGAAATCTTGATGATGAATTGGTTGTTAAAATATTTTTATTTATTTATTTATTTATTTATTTATTTATTTATTTATTTATTTATTAAGATTTTATTTATCTATTTATTTATTAGAGAGAGAGCACATGAGAGGGGGGGGGTCAGAGGAAAAGCAGACTCCCTGCTGAGCAGGGAGCCCGATGCGGGACTCCATCCAGGAACTCCAGGATCATGACCTGAGCTGAAGGCAGTCGCTTAACCAACTGAGCTACCCAGGCGCCTGGTTGTTAAAATATTTTAGATAACAGTGCTGACATTCTATTTTGAAAATGTTGATGTTTGGGGCGCCTGGGTGGCTCAGTCGTTAAGCGTCTGCCTTCGGCTCAGGTTATGATCCAGGGGTCGTGGGATCGAGCCCCGCATTGGGCTCCCTACTCAGCAGGAAGCCTGCTTCTCCCTCTCCCACTCCCCCTGCTTGTGTTCCCTCTCTCGCTGTGTCTCTGTCTGTCAAATAAATAAATAAAATCTTAAAAAAAAGAAAATGTTGATGTTTATGTTTTTCTTTTACTGTGGGCTTTCCTACTTTACCGATGGGTCATAGGGACCACAAAGGTAGGTCATAGCTTCCATATAATGGAACTCTAGAAGATGCACTTCTAATAAACTTCTAATAAACTTTCTTTCAAGATCAAATGTGCATGAGAATTTTTATAACAGCAGAGAAGTGTCCTAGTACAATGATAGAGCTGTCTGTGGCTGGCCAACTTTTCCACATGATACCAATCAGCAGCTGACTATAATAGATAGGGTAGGAGAGCTAACAGTGGCAGGCCCCACAGACCTGTCAAGCCCACTTGGAGCAGCCTGCTGTTGGCCAAGTATATCTTCATGGGACTTGAGGGACTGAGAAGTCAGTGCAGATTTATATATGGTCATTTACTGTCCAGATGAACACAACTAAATATTTTTTTCTCTGTGCTTTTTAGTGAAATGCAATTCTAACCCTAGTAATGTCAGATCAAAGACACTAGTGAGAAGAACCACATTTTTTTTTCTATAAAAAAAAGAATTTTACAACTTCAAAAGCTTAGACAAGTTTTTGGTTGTTAACTGAATTTTTATACCTTAAAGCATCAAAGATATTACTTCAGCCTGCAAATAGTCAAGGCCAAGTATTACCTTGCTATAATAGAATTGCAGTATGATTTCTTAGAAGACTGAGTTTTTATAAAAATCTATATTATTGGCTTTACCAGGATGAGTTGGCTATAAAATATATTCTCATAGGAGTGGGTTATTGGATAGGATTATTTTGGTGTTATTTATTTAATTAGAGGACAATATCTGATAAATAGATTTAGATTTATATTATTTATTTTTTATGACAATAATTAGCCAAGATATTGCCTCTCCCCTCCCTTCCCCCAGCTAACAACTTATGGAAACTTTTAGTTTGTGATAGTAAGTGCATATTGGGACTGAGGAGGAAGGCATAGTGTTATATTTCCAAGAGATATATAACAAATGGGAGGTGGAGTGAAATATCTTGGTGGTGGAACCCACTCATTTCTATCACTAGTGCCCGAAACCTAATTGGTACTCAATAGTTTTATCTGTAATTTCACCACCTTCATCCCTGTAAAAATGGCTTCTAAGTTAATAACGGGAATCTGTGTCTACTCCTAGTCTTTCCAATGATTGCATGGCCCCTGTTTTTAATTCCTTTTTTTTTGGTTTGGCCTTTTCTTTTGATCTGTCCTCTGGTACCATATCTGTTGGATTTCTCTGTCTTCCACTGATATTCTGAAGCCCTTCAGGGGGCAGAATCATATTAGTATTCTCCAGTGTCTTCAGAATTCTGGAATCCATTCTGTATTCTGATAAGAGCAGGAATAAAAAATGCTTTTGCTTTTAGCTTTATACTTTTTCATACTTTGGGTACCAAAGCAGAGTTACTCATAGCCCTATACCCCTCCAACTACTGAGGCTTTGTTAACTGAAAGCAGCTTGTCTCCTGACCATTTCGTTCCTTTGGATTAGGTACTTTCAGAAAATGTCCCATTTCCTTGATCCTAATAGATTTCTGGTGAGGAGTCTTGTCTTTTATAGATTTATAGCTGTCACTCATGATGGTTTCAACCATTCCCACTACTAACCTCTGTCTTGCTTGCTTTTCCCCTACCCCCCATTAATCAATGCAAATTGAATTTCCGAGAAGAGAAAGCTGTGTTGTGTAAAACCAGCTTCTTATTGTCAAGAATTGGTGCCATCTTAATCAAGTGGGGGCAGCAGTGCCCATTTAATTCCAAGGATTGTTGGGTGCTCATTAGGAGAGCATGTTAAGGTTACCACTAAGCAAGAAGGTAGATGAACCGGGGATGCCTGGGTAGCTCCTGACTTCAGCTCATGTCATGATCTCAGAATCCTGGTATGGAGCCCTGCATCAGGCTCCTCACTCAGTGGGGAGCCTGCTTGAGGATTCTTTCTCTCCCTCTGCCCCTCCCCCCACTCTCGAGTGCTCTCTCTCTAAAATAAATAAATAAATCCTTAAAAAATGGTAGATGAGGCAGGGTGAGCCTCAAAGGAAAGTTATGTCTGGCGATCTAAGGCTAATGTATGGGGACAGGGCTGGTAGAGTTGGGGGGAGGGGCTGTGGTGGATAAAATTTTTCATAAGACATTAAAAGAAACCTAAAATGAAACCTCCCAGGGGGAAGATAAAAAAATTACAAAATTGTAGTAACAAATATTATACCATGTTTTAAGTTCTTTCCTTTTATGTACTATAAATATTAAGCCAAATACATGAAAAACTACAAATATATATTAACTTAACCTAAAACATTACGTATGTGGGCTCTGTCAGGGGAAAATATTAGTGTCATGGGAATTAACAAAGTAGGTCATATTTGACTCATGGTAAAGATATTTTCAGCTCCCATAAGATTCCAGGCAATTTCAGACTAAACAGGGCAGGTATAAAGTGAAAATAAACTGGAGCTATTCTCCTTATTATCTTTGAAGGACTGTTCTCTTGACCAAAACAGCATTTTCATCTTGCTTATGTGGAGCTCTTCAAGAGAACAAAGCATATGGCAAAGGTCAACATGCTGGAGGTGTTTTCATATAGGTTAAACTTCTCTGGTGAGCTCAGGTACTACACTCTCTAAACCCAGGGCTCCAGGCCTTCTTAGGGTTTTCCTTGAGAGCCTGTACACAATTTGGTGGACTGCTTTTACTTTTCTGAGCCTGCTCCCCCATCCAGAAAATGTGGGAATAGGGCTATGCTGATGATTCTCAATTATATCTGTGAATTGGGATCTTCTGTTGCCCAAACCGTCTTTTGAGAGGTTCTGATTGGTAGGTCTTGGGAGGGATCTTAGAGTTTGTATTTTACCTGTGAATCTGTGTGTTGCTAAGATCTGGGACCACCTGACTAAATGACATCTATCTCTTTAAGGGAGGGCTGTGGATCTGGCCCAGAGAGAAGAAATTAGTCACTTGTAGAGACTTTGGTGCATTTTTTAAAAATAAGGATTCACCAGTGAGAATGTGGTTAGAAGAGTTTGCTTTTCTGACCTGATAACCCATTTAGCCCAGCTCACTGATCAGTTCAATGTCATCATTTCATGACATGACACTCCTGACACAAAGCCTTTGATTTATGCTTGTTAGTATGAATAAAACAAGTGCCCTTTGCTTACATATAAAGGTAAAGGAGAAGTTTTATATTAATATAAATTGGTTTAGGAAGGAAGAGAGGGCTGCCATTGCTCTGGTGGTATTACTGATTAGAAATGGATTAGAAATGGAGTTCTGGCTATGGTTTGGGATCTGGGCCAGAGAATATTTGATCTTTCCTTCATCTTTCTTTCCAGCACTAATTTGTAAAAAAAAAAAAAAAAAAAAAAAAGGCCACTTGCATTGGGTGAATGTGTTCAGTTGGTGGCAGCAAAGTTCTGTTATAGAAAATTCTTTGAGGCCCTGGTCTTAGATATTTTGAAAAGAGCCAGAGGGAACAAAGCTCTCTGTGTATAATAACATCCATGTTTTCCATTAACCTGCAGAGCTAAATTTTTTGCATGGGCTCAGAAAAAGGAAAAATATGTAAAAGGAAGATTTCTTGCTGTCTCTGTCTAAATCTAATTCCCTAAATATGTTCTTTGTTTCCAAATCCAGAAGTAATGTAGGATCAGCCTCAGATGAAGGATTTAGTCAGGTTGTGATCCAAAAAGGTGGGCATCTGAGGATTTATTGTTGGTTGTCATGTAAATTTATTAAAATGGGAGCTTTGATCTTGAAATACATCCAGACAAGATTAATGATTTAGCATCTAGGGAAATCAAGTTTTTGATGCAATGAATGGATAAAGAAGGTTTTACCATTTCACATTGGCAAAGATAAAAATCCAGTGTTTAAAAAGCTATTTTAGAATTTTAGCTTAATGGGAACTGTAATAAGTGCCAAAGAACATTAGATGGTATCTGACTAATATATTGATGAGAAGGTTTTGTAAGCAATAAACAGATAGAAGTGAACAAAAATGAAATGATAAATGGAAAGTTAGTATTGTGGATAGATAGCAACATTTTATGGTTTGTGCCCCAGTTTTCTGCCCATGTCCTTGTGGTAGAATTAACCATTGTGTCTGTAAAATTGAGTGTTAATTCAAGGGCAAATGGATAATTGAACCCTAAACTGGGCAGCTGATTGCCTTATGGTTGTGCTACTAACTTTACTTACATGATTATTATCCAGGGTGATTCATGCTCTTCCAGGCACTCTCACCAATACTGACATTCCATCACTGTACGGTGTGGGAGTGGGAGGAGAAGCCATATGTAAATGGAGACTCAGAGGGGGTCCCCAGCAAAACTGCTTGTATGTTATCAGGAGAATATTGACCTCTAATGAGAGACTACCAGCTAGAGAAATGGTTAAAGTGGGAAAACATTCAAGATGAGCAATTTAAGTAGTGAATATAAATGCTCTAATATGATGTTTTTATTATAATGCTAAACATTGAACATCAAATGATTACTAATATTCCTAAATTCAAGTTCAGATTGTAATCCTTGTAAATCTATTTATACTGTTTTGATTACATAAAGGTTGTTCAGAAATAATTTTGTTTTGCTATTAAAAAGTAATTTTTACTTAGCTTGACAATTATGTTAAAGTTTATTCAAAGCTTAAAAATGTTAGGTTGTTACTTCTTAACTTCAAAGTAGTTGAGTGTTGAAAGAATGTCTTATAAAAGTAAGTCATCTGAGCTTAAGTCAAATAGACACCATCAAAGTTGAACATTCTAGGTTAAAATTTCAAAGTAGTTTGGGATATAACCATGTAAATCCCATTTAAAGTAATGGGATTTTCCAAACCTGAAATATCATTCCATATAGACAATTTTCTATCCCTGTCATCATATTCTCAGATCAAAGTTTGTTTCTTCATTTTCCAATTTTGAAAATACAGCAAAGCAACAGAAAATTGTAAATACAAATTTTTCACACCTGAAGAATTTATGGCTGGATACTAGGAAAAAAATGGCAAGAAATTTTGTAAATGACATTCTTTTTTATTACAGCTTATTCCTTTTTAAAAAAGATTTTATTTATTTGAGGTGGGGGAACAGGGGGAGTGGCAGAGGGAGAGGGAGAAGCAGGCTCCCAGATGAGCAGGGAGCCCGATGCAGGGCCCAGTCCTAGGACCCTGGGATCATGACCTGAGCCAAAGGCAGGCACTTAACCAACTGAGCCACCCAGGTGCCCCATTATTACAGCTTATTCCAAAAAGAATATGCAGCATACAGTTTCCTATTTAAACTAGGAATAGATAATTTCATATACTTGTTGAAATTGATAGGGTAGTTACCTAGTTTCAAGATGAGCTTTCTGAAATGGACTCTTTAATGTGAATCAATAGACACAATTAAATGTCAAACATTCCAGGCTAAAACTTCAAAGTAGTTTCCAACATAGACTTATCTTAGGAAATTTTGGTTTAGGTGGTCCTGATATGTGTGTGTATGTATATATGTATATATGTGTGTGTATATGTGTGTGTGTGTGTGTGTGTGCGTGTGTGTATAAAACAAATCAGGTTGATTTTGATGGTCAACAAGGTTGAAAACCATGGGCCCATTGCTTTTAGAGACGGTGCTCTGGTGAGTGACCATGTTAATTGAATTCTGCCCTGTTGAAGAGTCTGTTAGTGAGTTGCCGCCTATATAACTAAGAAGTGGGAATATCTCAGAGTGAAGGCTACAGATGAGTTTTTCTACACTTTTTCCTTCCACATAGTCTATCTTCTCTTCCCCTCCCCCTGGAGTATGAGCTGTCTAACCTATTTTGCCTGACCTCTTCTCACTTCTACATTGTAAGCATCACACAGTGGTTCTAACTGGTTTGTGAGTTAATGGTTAAATTTCCAGGAACTATGAGAACCAGTTATTAAACACACCATTACTAAAAATTAAATTATATAAGCTTATAATTAATTTATATTCAAAATTCATAACTTCCTAATTTTTTAAATTACTTTTAACCATTATCTCTGCTCTTAAGGTTATACACATCAGTTGTCTGGTGGAAGACACTACCATACATCCCTTCCAAACTTAGCCCTCTGTGATATCATGTTGGTAGCTTCAAATTAGCCAGGTGGGAGTCTTTACATCATAGCAATCAGCAAATGGTGCAAATTAGGACTTGATTTAGAGCCTTGATTGTTTAAGTTTTAAAAGTGATGGAGAAAATGTTAAATGCTGATTAAACTTCAAGTGTGTCATGTCTGTAGTTGTTAAATTGTGAATAGCATAAAAAATGAGAATTTGCTTCTAGTATTCGCAAACTATTATCAAATTTAGCCAGGAAATCACTTGCATCATTGAGGAGTAAAGTTCTTGCATAGGCCTTTTTCATTTCACTTCAACCTTAACATTTTAATGTAAACAAAATTATCAACCAACTTTTGTGTCACAACTACACTCATTTGTTAATGATATGAGCGATGTCTTGGCTAAATTGGATAGTAATCAAGTGTATATTCACAGTCTCATTTTGTAACACTATTATTGGCAATAGAATTATAAAAGCTCCTAGTGGATTTTTAAAAAATAACAACTCACACTGACATTATAGTTATGTGGAATTCACAACAAAGAATATTGTATATTTTATTATTCTGTGTATGTTACATTATCTTTTATATCAACAAAGTGTATAATAAGCATACACACACATTTTTTCCCAGGATCCAGTTATTAAATATTTACTGGATCATCACTGCATATAGTCCTTGAAGTGAGGTTGGAAAAGTCATTTCGTTCAAACTTTCTGTAGTCAGATGTTGGCTAGATGGAAATTTAAAATAGCTCAGCCTGGTTAGCATTCATGCAAAGGTGGATAGGCAGCAACTAATGTGTGATTTCCCTTCCAAAATTTTTATACCCATTGCCCATGAGTGAAGTTGTACTACTAGAGATGTATTACTTTGGGTTCTGATGCTTTTTGATCTTTTAAGTAGTGATTCCTGAATGGGTGTGTGTTTATTGGGAATACTAGCTAAAATATTGTTTTCTGGTAAGTTCCTTCATCTCCCTTCAGACCTGCTAAACCATAATCATAGGTAATATGGTCTAAAGAAACTATATTTTTAATGTTTCCCAGACCGGGATTTGCAAACCATTGCTTGTATCTTGTATTAAATATAAATAGCCCTAGAGGAGTAATAATATAACTCAGCTGCTGCCATAGTTAGACAGGATTAACAGATAGCAGGGATCAAGGCAATGTGGACATGGCCTTCTCTCCCACCTCCCTGAGGCACCTGAAGCTAAGTGGGATAATGAATCCTGGTAGGAGGCATGCCAAGAAGAGCCAAGCTAACTATAAATGGAAATTCTCTAGACACTCACATTTAACTCTCTGGGAAAATATTAAAAAGAAGTTTTTCCTATTCCCTTTGCCTTATTGCTTAGGCTGAAAATTGCTGTGTCTTCAAGTGCAGTGTTATGAAAATCAGAAATTGTTCATCTGTTTTGTGTGGGCCAGCTATATGGCTTCCCAGCATGCATGCCCATCTGTCCAGCAATAAAACCTTTAATTTTCTATGCTGGTAGTTTTTACAAAACTATTGGCAGATAATGAAATGATCATGATTCTTTATATCTGGTTGGTCATTCTGAGTCCATACTGTTCTTTTCTGAGACTGGTATGAGGTCCTTTAAAGGGCTTACCAGGTGTCCAATCTAAATCGATGAGAACAATCATTCTCTTTCTAACCCGACACATCCAGTTTGTCTGGAACTCAGCAGGTTTTCCTTACAACCATCCAATTAACACCTAATTGCTTTTCTTCCAAGGAGAAGGTGAAAGTGGCTAAAATTACCAGGTAGGAAGTTTTTTTTTTTTAAGATTTTATTTATTTATTTGAGAGAGAGAGAGCATATGAGAGGGGGGAGGGTCAGAGGGAGAAGCAGACTCCCCGCTGAGCAGGGAGCCTGATGTGGGACTCGATCCCGGGACTCCAGGATCATGGCCTGAGCCGAAGGCAGTCGCTTAACCAACTGAGCCACCCAGGCGCCCACCAGGTAGGAAGTTTATCTAACTTTTACTTTTTAGACATAGGCTTGGAGTTGTAAAGAAAGGTTTGTACCTGAAAATCTATTAAGTAATGGGTAAATGGTGTAAATATGTATTTCTCATTTCTTGAGAGGCTGGGCAAATGTAACTAAATGATTTTCAGGATAGAAACTAAGACAAAATTCTACATCATGCACATATCCTCTTTCTCACTACTCAAAGGAAGACTGGATACATAGATTTTTATATTTAAATTTTCAGTTATGTGTTTGATACAACAATTATTTTGGTTAAATTGTCTTACCACTTTTATGCTTTTATCTATAACAGGTATTTATTTTAGTTCATGGACTCTGCAAGAGTAGAGACTATAATTGTTCAAACTATTTTGTGTACAGAAATATAGATAACATCATTTTAATGTGTATTGTAATATGATATCAATGAACTATTTATTCTATATTTGTGTTTCCAGATTTGGTTGTCACCCAGATATCTGTGGTTAATGTAATTTGGCCACAGAAATTAGGGGTATAAGTAAATTCCAACTTATTTAGGTCACTTGTATATATAGATATTTCTGTTTTTATAACTACTGTGTGGAATGTTTTATTAAAATGTTCAATTGGGGTGCCTGGGTGGCTCATTTGGTTAAATGTCTGGCTCTTGGTTTTGACTTGGGTCAGGATCTCATGGGTCCAGCTCTTCACTCAGCAGGGAGTCTGCTTGAAGATTTTTTCCCTCTGCTCTTCCCACTCCTACTCCCCCTTGCTCTCTCTCTCTAAAATGGATAAATAAATCTTAAAAAAAGTGCTCAATAAACTTTAGTTATATTCTTGCCTATGTTGTGAAATTTTCAGTGCCCCGTCTTTACTTCTTAGTGCTTGTACTTTTCAGGTTTTCCATAACTTTTTAAGTTTTTATGGTGACTTGATATTTTATTCCCTTAAGATCATATTCTTTTTTTGGCTTGTAAGTTGCAAAGACTCTAAGACCAGATTGAGGATGGGTTCATGGGCTAATGGGATAGAAAAAGACCTGTGTAGGGAAGTGAAAAGAAATGAAGGTGATCATATAGTATGTATTGTACTTTCAATGAATTGCCACCAACTGGGTGACCATATGATTTAGATATTTTAAGTGTAACCAGCAAGAGGAGTCACAAAGTCATGGAGGGATTTTAAATAGAAGAGTAACATGGTTTGATTTGCATTTTAAAAAGTTCATTCCCCT
Organism: Eumetopias jubatus; assembly: GCF_037043125.1. NCBI lineage: Eukaryota > Metazoa > Chordata > Mammalia > Carnivora > Otariidae > Eumetopias > Eumetopias jubatus. The sequence continues at coordinate 53,003,334 of NW_028274813.1, forward strand.
GCTATGTGTAAAACAGATTGGGGAAGGAAAAACTATGGAAGCAAGGAACAAGTTAGGCCACTGAAGTTATCCAGGCCAGAGATTATGGCAGCAAAGATTAAGGTAATCATAGTGGAGATGGAGAGAAGTGGGCAGTTTGAAGTAATCATTAGAGGCAAAGCTTTATAATATCAAAACCATGTCTTTTATTGTGTTTAAAATCATTTTTAATTACAAAAATACACTTTTGTGTATCCTCTAAGTATGTCGCTTAACCTTTCCATGTTCATGATAACAATTTTTGCATCAAGTAAACACATATTAAACTCTGCTTATCTAATGTAATTAGGCACATGAATTTGTGACTGTAGTCTTTTTCTCTTTAAGATGAAAATATAAACCTCTCAGGAATTTTCTGAATGTAGGAATGTATTACACATGTCAGTAATGTATTATCTTAATTTTCTCTCTCTATATATGTAATATATATGTGAATTTTAAAGAGTGAAAATTCAAATTAAAATAATGTAACTTTACTGTAAGTAAGTGAAGATCAGTACTATCTAAAAATAGAAAAGATATTCATAATTAAAACAGCATTTCCAACTGTAGCCTTATTATTTTAGTGTGTTTCCAGCTGTGGATGACTACATATCTTCAGGCATAATCACATATCAGTATGCATGGAGTGATTTTCTTAATGTCCATTAATTCTTGCATAAACTCTTTGCATAAATCTGTACCAATCAGGAGGTGATTAGAACCCATTGTCTTATGAAATCTAACTATATTGAAGTAAGATTCAAGAAGAAGCTTTGACTTTTACCAAATTATTTTTTTTGTTTCTACTTTTTCAAGAAATCCGATCTCTGAACTGTAGGATTTGAATGAGATGATGATGAATACTTTATGAAGCAGAACACTCACCATATCAGGAGGCCATTGTACTGATTTTTTTTGGAGGTCATTTATTGTTTAAAGGACATATTTAAAAAATTTAAAAAGTTGGGATGACTATAATTTTTGAATGTCATTTCTTCCAAGCCATGACATAATTATTTCATTTTTAAGTAAACAATTAAACATCTGGAGTAGAAAAATGCACCTTTGACTGAAAAGAAGTGCCCCAGATCTAGGCAGGGTCTCTCTTGCCCAGGATCTCAGGAGAAAGGTCAGGGCTAAACAGATAAAGATATTGATATTTGGGCTACGTTAATTAGCAAAAACATGTTTAATGCATAAATGAATAGAATCTAAGAGAAGAGAGAGTTTGGTTTTGATAAACAGCAAGGTTAAGGAAGATAACATGGTTTCACTTGGAGAGAGTATATTGATTTGTTTTATCAGAAGGCAGAGCCAACTTCCTTAGTGACTGAATGGTTCTTAATGTTAATCTCCACTTGGGAAGGTTTCTATGCACACTTAATTTCTGAGTGTGATACTTTCGTGTGTGGTTTCCATTTCAAGTGGTGATTTGTGGAGGAAGTTTTACTTAAATTACTACCTGTATGCCTCATCTGTCTAGCTCTGACCTTTCTCCTGAGATCCTGACTTATTTAAAAAACCTTTTTAAAGATTTTACTTATTTATTTGAGAGAGAGAGAGACACACACACAGTGAGAGAGGGAACAAAAGCAGGGGGAGTGGGAGAGGGAGAAGCAGGCTTCCTGCCGAGCAGGAAGCCTGATGCGGGACTCGATCCCAGGACCCTGGGATCATGACCTGAGTGGAAGGCAGACGCTTAATGACTGAGCCACCTAGGTGCCCCATGAGGTCTTGACTTATATATGGCGGCCTCCTGTTTATCTCCAGTGGGGTATCCCACAGGCTATTTAAATTCACCATTTCTAGAAAGAGAATTATCATATGATTTCACTCATGTGGAATTTAAGAAACAAAACAGAGGAGGTTAGGGGAAGGGAGGGAAAAAGAAAACAAGATGAAATTAGAGAGGGAGACAAACCATAAGAGACTCTTAATCATAGGAAACAAACTAAGGATTGCTGGGTGGGGGGTGAGGGGATGGAGTAACTGGGTGATGGGCATTAAGGAGGGCATGTGATGTAATGAGCACTGGGTGTTATATACAACTGATGAATCCCTGAACTCTACCTCTGCAACTAATAATACACTATATGTTAATTGAATATGAATAAAAAAGAAAAAATAATTTTGTAATACAAAAAAATAATAACATGTCTCACATGCAAAAAAATAATTACCATTTCCAAAACCAAACTCTTAATCTTGACCTCCAAACCTTTTCCGTTTTCTTTCAATCTTTTAACCCAATGAAGCCACTGCCATCATCCATTTGATGCTGCAAACCTCGGTATTATGCTTGACTCTTCTCTTTTGCTTTCCCGTCTCCCTTTCCTCTTTGTCCTCCACATACAGATTAATCATCTGATCCTATTTATTTTATCTCCTAAACGTGTCTCTAGTGTCTCTCCTCTGCTCCCTGCTCCTATACCCTGACCACTGCTGAAGTTGGGCTCTTACTATTTCTCTTGGCTAGTCATCTGTTTTTTCCTCTTACCTTTCTCCCATTTTTTGTTTAGCATGGTCAGAGTGATTTTGTAAAGTGCAAATCTGATCATGCTACTTCCATGCATAAAGTCCTTTGATGGCTTTCCATTTAGCTTCTCAGGTTACATGCCAGTCTTTAGCAAGATACACATAGGTCATTCTGGATTGTACTCTGGCATTCCTTCCAAGCCTTATTTCCTTCACTTAATTGTAAGTACCTAATTCTCTAGATCTGTTGTTAGGTTGATCTTCTATGCCTTGGCACTTGTAGTTTCTTTAGTATCCAATTCGTAGGTCTTTGGCCTGGCAAACTTCTACCCACCCTTCAGGATATAACTCAGATGTCACACTTCATATAAGGACTTTCCATATCCCACCAGGCAGAGTTAAATCTTCCCTTCTCTGTCATCCTACCATGCCTTGTGCTTGTTTTTGCTACAGTATTTATCAAATCGAATACAAACCAGTTGTGTACTTGCTTGTTTCCTCCTTAGACTCTGGGTTCCTTGAGAAGAGGGATTGTATCTTATTTATCTTTATATCATTAATGTCTAGTAGGGAGCTTCAGAGATAACAGAAACTTGGCAAATACTCATTAAACAAATGACAAAATCAAAGTGTCTTGTCAGCAACCTGAATAGAAATAGGGCATAGAAAAATGATTCTGCAGAAGCAAAATATGTGCATCAGAAGACCATTCTTATATCTACTCTTGAAAGCATAGACTTGTAAATTCATCACTGTTGGAACTATGATAAACAAACTTAGAATCATTACATTTATTTACAATAAATTTGGTTATCTGGTACTCTCAAACATCTGAGTGGCACTGAGTCCAGGAAGTAAGGAAAATAAAAAAAATAAAAGTGTCTTTATTTGGAAAAATAGTCCAAATTAATTTGTGCAATGAGTGAGGACAATTGAAACCATGCTACAGTAATGATTTAGTCCATTCTCTGTCTAAACAGAAGGTGAGGAGGCTCTGCAGGACAGCAGTGTTAGTAAAAGGCAGACTTTCCTGTGTGAAATCCGAGTCACAGGACAAGTGACAGGTGATAAAAGAAAAAAAGGGGAGAGAGAAGAGGGGGGGAAATCAGAAACAATGATGATGATAACAGTGACAGTGTGAGGGATTTTATATTATGTACTCTAACAGTCTTAGAAGAAATCCAGAAATGAGAAGTCAGAAATTAGAACAGCCTTTCTGTGTGTGGATGCCCTGTGTGCATATGTTTACATTCACCTATACCTTATGGTTCTGGAAGTTCCAGTTTTTAAAATAGAATAAAAAAAATGAGTGTTTCCAGGATGATCATTCATAGATAATGCTGGATAATGGAGGATGATGGGGATTTTAATGCAGGAGTTCTTCATGGACAGGGACTGTTTTAAAATTTAGTTTTGTGCTCTTTGCTATGTGTAGATAAGTCCTACATAAGACTTTTTCTGACTGGGTGATGGAATGTTGTGGCCCCTAAGGAATGTCTGTATTCAGATTCTATTTTGTCTACTGCATCTTTTAGATCAGTGGTTCTCAACTGAGATAGTTTGGCCTGGCTGTAAGAGACAATTATAAAGAGTTTGTCTTAGTACATTTGGGCTGTTCTAACAAAAATACCATAGACTTGGTGGCTTAAACAATAAACATTTATTTCTCACATTTCTGAAGACTGAGAAGTCTGAGATCTGCTGGCAGATTCCCTAGCTGGTGAGAGCCCACTTCCTTGTTCATAGATAGTCAAGTTTTCACTGTATCCTTACATGATAGAAAGGGCTAGGGAGCTCGCTGGGGTCTCTTTATAAGCATACCCAATCACTTCACAAAGGTTTTGCCACCAGTCACACTGGGGTTAAGATTTCAACATATGAATTTTGGGGGAGGGATACAAAAATTCAGTCCATAACTTAGAAAAGTTTATTTTTAGTGCCTCCAGCCTTTCTGGTGCTTTCTGTCATTGAACCCAAAGCTTCCCAACATATTCATTAAAACCCATTCTCCGGGTTGAGCCCAAAGAAGGGATTTCCATTCACCATTTTCAGGGTCACTCCTGAGGGGGACTGTATTGTGGCAGCATTTGTTCTGGCAAGAACTAATAAATCAGGCTGATTAATTTGTGAATCAAGCTCAGATTTTCCATCTCCTTCATTAATTAGCTGGTCATAAGGAACCCCACAAAAGTATGAGTTGAGAGATTAGAACCACTGCAACAGAGCTAGGTAACATGAAGGTCTGGACCACTTGTTTGAGTAACTTACTTGTACCTTTTGGGCCTGCTCAGGTCTGATCCTGAAAGTATCTTTTCCATCACGTGATGAGTTGCTGCTGTGTCATTTTGACCATATCACTTAGTGGCTGGCAATTCTAAGCTCATTATGAGCATCTCCAATTGCATAGTGGCTTGATGTACCCTGGTTAGGCACTCAGACTCTATTAGGGCTTAGTACCTGCTGGGAACTGCCTTTCTAACAGAGAACAGTTTTTTTGCTGCAGACAGCATAGCATTGCTCTAGAATCATAGGAGTCTATACTGTGTTTGTCCTATTGAGGTTGGCCAGGGAATATATAGGGTTTCCTTATGGATTCTGGGTGCCTCTGGGACTTTTGGATCTGCTGGGTTGGTTCTATCAGAAGCAGATGCCAAGACAAGGACTCATGTGCAAGTGGTTTATTTGGAAATGCAGGAAATACTGGTAGAGGTTTGGGGAAACTGAGACAGAGAAGGGAATGCAGCCAGAAAAGTATATACAGTCAAACCAGTTACCACTGTGGGTAATTGGACTTAACCCCACTGAGGAAACTCTCTGGCTGGTGTAAGCACATGCCTCAGGGGTATCTCACTAGAGGAAATACACCAACTTTCTTCCATCATTGGTTCAGAATTTCTGAGGCCAGAGGGTCACGAATTCCCCAACACTTTCTGGCCTGCAGTATGGGTGGGTAAAGTGGACTTCAGTGTCCAGAGAAGATTATCAGACCTTCAGTTAGAAGTCAAGTTAATTGTGCTTAAATGGGAAAGGTAAGAGGTTATGGGCAGGGTACTGACAATGTCCAGTTATAACTATGGCAGAAAGTTTTAGGACCTATTAATTAAAGTTTGGAATGTGAAATATAGCATATTCATAAAAGCACAACAGTCTTACTATCTATTTCTCAGCTGATGTAAAAAGTATCAACAATACTACTGAATCCTCCATGAACTATCAAAGCTACTGTGGCTCCTTTTGGTTATAGAGTGGACAGCACTTAGCACTTGCTATAGTGTGTGACCAGATCAAAGAATTATGCAGATAATTAACAGAAAGGGTATTATTGTAATACCATGCTACTAAATAAATGAATGGCCAGGATGGATTAGACTGATATAATCTTAGGGAAACCAGAGTTTTTCACTATTTCTACTAAAATAAAAATTCTAGGAAATGTTTATGTCAAGTCTGTAAAACTTTGCATAAGTTAGGCCCTTCCCTCATATAGTAGGTCATTCCATTTAAAAAGTTCTGAATTTCCTTAACCCCCCATAATTGTCCCTTTAAATTTAGTTTTATTATGTATAAAATGCTATAATTGACTTTAAATATTTCTAAATATTACAATGTTCTACTGATAAACACAATTTTTATACTCTACTTCCCGAGTGGCCAGGAACATTTTTGAGGATCAGAATTTATATTTTCTTCCAAGAAGGCAATCTAAAAAACGTATAAGTATCCAGAGATAATTTTTTTGGCATAAGTCCTCCATTTTTTTCCTCAAATCGTTTTATAAACAGTCGTTTCCCTCAATGATAAATATAAAGTATTAATTGCTTTGACTTTAGGGGACAAAGAAAGTGGTAAATAGTTTTAGTTTGAAACTCTTTAGAAAGATTTCATTTAACAATTAGTATGTGATAAAGAGCTTTTAAAAAATGATAAATTCAATCCTGAAACATTAGTATGTAATAAACATTTTAAACAAAAGATAAATTTGCAAAACAAGGATAGCAAAGCTCTTGATTTGCCAGCTACCTGAATCTTCAAGTATCATTTGCTAAAGTATGTTTCCTTAATCTTCAGAAGTTCTTTAAAAACAGCTAATAATGCATACAATGTAGTCCAAAATCTATAAATTCAAACTATATAGCTTCATGAACAGAGTGACTTTACTCCTGTTTAGAAGAGTTAAAAAATATTTCTGTGACTATATTACTTTGGGAGCAAGAGGAGAATCAATGTCAGAATACTGTTATGATTATCTTTCTTTTCATAGAGCCACATTCAAAATGTTTAAGTTTAAAAAACTGAATATTCCCAGTTATATTGTACAGTAAATGAGAGGTAATTTGGTACAGGTTACTATGACCTAGTCTTAACACTATAATTATTAACTTTGTCTTCCTAAGCAGGACAAAGTACTGAGTTAATTATGATTCCCTGAATCGGTCTGAAGAGGAAAGAAGCTGAAGAGGAACAAGCCCTGAGCCAGAAAAGAGCAGGAGGGAGAACATGGCAAGGGCACTCCACCCTGGTCAGGAGATGGGAAACTCTGAGTTCCTTTTTAACTCTTTCAAATGATGGTTTGAGACTGACACTGGACTCTACCAGACTTCACTCTTAGGACTGCTTATTATTAAAAAAAAATCGTTTTGGTTGCTCTGAAATTTTCCAAACACCTGTCTTTACTACTTAAAATGTGGGCTGTGGACCAGCAACAATGGCATCATTTGGGAGCTAGTTAGAAATACAGAATCCCACATCTATGGAATCAGAATTTGTATTTTAACATAATCTCCAGGTGATTTGTATGCACATTAATTTTGGGAGAAGCACTGGTCTGTCTCTTCGCCTTTTCTCTCGTGTTTTCCCTTTCCAATTTTTCAATTTCACCTTCCAGCTCTGATATTGGATTTTAAAAACAATTCAGTAAACACATTTAGCTTTCCAAGGCAATTTAAAAAATCATCTGATTGCTCCATTGGCATAGAACCCTATTCTAATATATATTTTTTAAATTGAGATATAATTGACATAAAACATATTAGCCTCAGGTGTACAACATAATGATTTGATGTTTGTATGTACTGTAAAATGATCACAATATGTCTTAGTTAACATACATTACCACACAGTTACAATTTTTTTCTTATGATAACTTTTCAGATATATTCTTTCAGCAGCTTTCAGATATGCAATACAGCATTATTAACCATAGTCACCATGTTGTACATACTTATTTTATCACTGGAAGTTTATATCTTTTGAACCCCTTTACCCATTTTGCCTACCCCACTATATTTCCCTGCCACCCTGCCTTGCCTCTGACAATTACCAGTCTGTTCTCAATATCTATGAATTTGTTTTTTTTTGTTTTTTTAGATTCCACATATGAGTAAAATCATATGGTACTTATCTGTCTCTGCCAAGACATGGAAGCAACCTATTCTAATCTTTTGGATACAATATGTTTTCCATCCTTAGAATCTTAATTAGGATAAAAATTAAGTTTTCTATTTTTCTGAATTATCAATTATCATTGGGCCGATTGTTTTGTTGTTTGCCTTAGTTTTTGCTTTTGTGCATTTTTCTCAAAGTACTGGAGATTCTTGATTGTGTATACATATTTATGGAGAAGGTGTAGATTAAGTCTGGAAGTGCTGACCATGTGTTCTTTGTATTAGAGAGGAGCCATCTGCTGGACACATGTAGGGATCATTTCCAAAAGGATAAGAGATTTATTATAATGGAACAGAGATAGAAGATTGGTTTTTTTTTTTTTTTAAAGATTATGTTATTACTTATTTATTTATTTATTTAATTTATTTATTTGAGAGAGAGAGTGAAAAGTGGAACAGGGAGACAGGCAGAGGGAGAGAGAGAAGCAGGCTCCCCACTGAGCAGGGAGCCTGGCGTGGGGCTCAATCCCAGGACTTTGAGATCATGACCTGAGCTGAAGGCAGATGCTTAAGTGACTGAACCACCCAGGCACTCCTAAAAATTGGTTTCTTTAGAACAGATATCTTGGCTTATGAAAGGAAGTAAACACAACACCTCCAGGGAGAGGGCTGGAGTGTTTGGGGAGGAGAGAGGGAAAGCAGGAGAGGAGTAATTCTATAGGCAGACTTAGAAATCTTGCAGATTTCTGCTCTCTTTCCCTTGCCATCCTCTCTACCTCCTGGCTTGGCTCTTGGGCCTCATATAGGCTCACTTAGATGAACCAGGGACCCCCTTTATGGCAGGTTAACCTGTGAATTTTCTACGTTGCTGTTTTCTCTTTCCATCTTCTAGAAAAATCATTAAGATCTCTACTCAGTTATAATAGGAAATAGTTCTCTTTCCTGTTATTAGTGCTCCTAGGATTTCGTCATTTGTATTTATTTTTTACTATAATTTCATTGGAATTCTAGAGATTGAGCGGTAGTTAAGTGCATTTGGTTCTTAATCTTTACCAGAAGATTAAGTTTTTTGATGGTGATAGAATATTTTTTTATGCAGGTTTTATCCTTTATAACTCACCAGGTAATCTTTAACTCTGTTTTTTTTTCTTTTTTTATTGTTATGTTAATCACCATATATTACATCATTAGTTTTTGATGTAGTGTTCCATGATTCATTGTTTGTGCATAACACCCAGTGCTCCATGCAGAATGTGCCCTCTTTAATACCCATCACCAGGCTAACCCATCCCCCTACCCTCCTCCCCTCTAGAACCCTCAGTGTGTTTTTCAGAGTCCATCGTCTCTCATGGTTCGTCTCCCCCTCTGACTTACTCCCCTTCATTCTTCCCCTCCTGCTATCTTCTTCTTTTTCTTTTCTCTTAACATATGTTGCATTATTTGTTTCAGAAGTATGGATCTGTGATTCAACAGTCTTGCACAATTCACAGCGCTCACCATAGCACATACCCTACCCAATGTCTATCACCCAGCTACCCCATCCCTCCCACCCCCCACCACTCCAGCAACACTCAGTTTGTTTCCTGAGATTAAGAATTCCTCATATCAGTGAGGTCATATGATACATGTCTCTCTGATTGACTTATTTCACTCAGCATAACACCCTCCAGTGCCATCCACGTCGTTGCAAATGGCAAGATCTCCTTCTTTTTTATGGCTGCATAATATTCCATTGTGTATATATACCACCTCTTCTTTATCCATTCATCTGTTGATGGACATCTTGGCTCTTTTCACAGTTTGGCTATTGTGGACATTGCTGCTATAAACATTGGGGTGCACGTACCCCGTCAGATCCCTACATTTGTATCTTTGTGGTAAATACCCAGTAGTGCAATTGCTGGATCGTATACTCACCAGGTAATCTTGAATGAATTTTTCTAAAAATGATAAGTTCTGTGTTGACATAATTTTCAGGTAATTACACATAGCAAGGAAGAAGCTACAGCTGATCCTGACCAGAATATCAAACAACTGAAACAGAGTAAAATGATTTTGTTCATACATCAGTGTTCATGTGTGCACATGGACACACACACTTTTCTGTGGGCAGGTAAGCATGCACAATACAAACTGGATAGTGATTGGCACTTGAGTGATAACAAAATGATCATGTTTTGAATTTTTATTAAAAGAAGTATACTTTTTGTCATCTCAGAACAGATCTATAACTTCTTTTTCACAACTTATAGACTTGTTTTTATATACTTTTGACAGTAATTTCATATTTTTGACATTATAATTTCTTTTTCTCTTGAGAAGTTGTGTGTAGGTGGGCTGTTTACTTTTTTGCAAGATAAGTCATACCAATCTTACCCGTATCAACACAATTTTTTCTTCTACCTTATGGACAATGCCTTGAGGGTCTTCATTCTTTTCTCCACCATTTATACCTTTAGTGCTATTTGTATGGGCTTTTTGTAAAAGCATCTTAGGGCATGTCAGAATACTTTGACTAGAGCTCTATCAGTTTCTCTCTTCTTTAAGTTCCCCATAACAAACATATCTCTGCCTATTTTGTTATCTACTTCTTTCTTCCTTTCTCTCCCCAGGTATCATTTGTTGTTGTTGTTGTCAGTGACTAATATAATGCTTGATTTTTAGGCTTCAGATAGGGAAAAAATGGCAATTCTGTTTCCTTATGTTAAAGCTGGTATGAAAGCCAATTCTAAGTCTAGGTACCACTAGTGGTCCTTAAGTAGCTACAGAATTATTTTATATGATATGTGTTAACTTTCAATTTTCTGTTTACTATGTCAAGAGCACTATGTTAGGTATTGTGATTCAAAATTGAATAAAACCTAGTTACTGTTCTCCTAAGAGTTTGTGATTAACTGTGTGGAGTATGAAAATGGATATGTAATGTATATTCTTTTGTTAGGAATTTAATTGTGAGATGACATCCAAAACTGTGCCAAAAGCTTCTATTATTCTTGTATCCTTTTATTTATTTTTTTTATAATTTCTTTCCCCCCCATGCATTACTGTTGGCTTAACCTTGGGAGTTTCCCCAGGTGAAATATGAAACTGGACCCCATATATGGAGGGCAAGGAGAGATAGAAGAAAGTGGTAGGTCACTCCAGACTGTTAGGTAGCAGGTTTAATAAATAAGCAAGTGAATTTACTTGTGAGGCTTTTCTAGGGTGGCTACAAGGTGAGTAGATCTCTGCCAGAATTTTAAAAATTTATATAGAGGCCTTAATAGGGTTCAGTCACTTCCAGATGGTCTCAGCATCTTTCTCTCTCAAGGCTATGTCCTTAAAACTGGTTCTTTCTGTGGGAATGGTGGGCAGACTGTATGTTACAAGGACAGGGGAGGAGGTTAGGAATCTCAGATTGCAGGGTTTAGCTTGTGGGTCAACTGTTGATTATGTCCTCTTGATGACCTTTTCCAGCAGTAACAGGTTTAGTGAGATGAATGGTGGTCTCCATTCCAAACCAGTGAATGTGATCATATTTGGAAAATGGGTCTTTATACATGCAATTAAGTTAAAGACCTTGAGATAAAATCATCCTAGATTACCTCATGGACCCTACTTTCAATGACATATGTCCTCATAAGACACAGAAAAGGAGAAAACACAGACATACAAAGGAGAGGGTGATATGAAGACGAGGGAGGCAGAGATTGGAGTGATGGGATGATAAGCTAAGGAAGCCAAGGAATGTTGAAGGACATGAGAACCTGGAAGAAGTAAGAAAGGATTTTCCTTTAGAGCCTCTGGATGGAGTGTGCCTCTGCGGACACCTTGCTTTTGGACATCAGGTGTCCAGAACTGTAAGAGAATAAGTTTCTGTTGTTTTAGGCCACTAAGTGTGTGATACTGTTTTATGGCAGTCTCAGGAAACTAATAAAACAGAAGAACATGACTAAGCTTTGTGGTTGAGAGTAGTTCCTTTGTGATATATTTTGCCAATGAAAAAGTCAGCTAAATACCAAAAATTTCCATGAGTTGATTTGGGGAGTTTTCTGGGATTACATAAAAATGATATGGATGGGAGACTTGGGTTTACACATACTACCTGAGCAAGGGAAATCAGATGAATTTAGGAATGTAATGGTCAATTTTCTACCTTCTTTTCTTAGAAAATTTTCAAAGTGATATTTTAGTTTTATTCCTTACATGAACAATAAAGTCCAATCTGATTGCAAAAAAATATTGCTTGTGTATGCAGAGACTAAAAAAATCAATTGGTAACACCATGGTGGTGTTTAGACATTTAAATATTAACATACAGTTGGGTTGGATTACTGAGAATTATTTAGATGGATACAGTGATAGAAAACTTTGCGTTTCTTAAAAGCTTGTCCTAGAGTAAGACAGGCAAGAAGTCATAGCTAGTATAACCATATGAACGATGTAGTAGACTATAGAATAAATTATTGTAGCAGGGTGGTAAATATAACACTATTATCCAAATATGGAAGGAAAGTAGTAGCTCTTTTTTCTAGTCTTTTTAATTGTAAGTTATAACATGAGTACAGAGAAATGCATAAAATATAGATACAGCTTAATGAGTCATTTTAAGATAAAAACTCTGTATAATCACCACTTAAGTCAAGAATAGAGTAGTACCAGCCCCCTAGAAACCGCCTTGGTCTTTGCCAACTATAATCTAAATATTCATCCCCAAATACTTGACTTTTGCTGTGCTTGCTTTTGAATTTTGTATAAATCAATTATATAACATGTAGACCTTTGGTATAGCTTCTATGATCAGTATTATGTTTATTTGGTTCATCTATGTTTCTTGAATTGTAGCTCACTCATTTTTATTGCAGTAGAGTATGTCATTGAAGGAAATGTACATGGTTTACATATTGATGGGCATTTGGTTTATTTCCAGTTTGGGGCTTGTACAAATAATGCTGTAGATATTCTTGTACATGTATGTGCTGTTGTGCACAAATGTGCACATTTGTATTGGGTGTATACCTAGGAGGAGAAGTTGTTGGGTGTTTATCTTCAACTTTGGTTGATAATGGCAAATGGATTTTCAAATTGGTTATACCAAACTGAAATCTATAGACCTCCTCTGATTACACATCTTTGCCAAAACTTGATTTTGTCAGTCTTTTCCATTTTAGCCACTTCTAGTGGATGTGTAGTGATATCTTATTGTGGTTTTAATCTCTTTTTAAATTATTTTAATGAGGACTTTTTCATATGCTTATATTGGCCATTCAGATTTCCTCTATGTGAATTGCTTATAAAAGTTTCTTGCCCATTATAGACTTGGGTTGTCTTTCTCTTATTGACTTGTAGTAAATGTTTTGCATATTTTGTCTACCAGTCCTTTGTTGGGTTTTTTGTTGTTGTTGTTGTTGCCAAATTATTCTCCTGGGGGAAGAGCAAGATGGCAGAGGAGTAGGAGACCTAAATTTCATCTGGTCCCAGGAATTCAGCTAGATAACCATTCTGAACACCTACGAACTCAACAGGAGATCCAAGATAAGAATAGCAGCGACTCTCTGAACAGAAAGGCAACCACTTTCTGGAAGGTAGGACGTGCGGAGAAGTGAATCCGAGGTGATATTTGGAAAGATAGACGGAGCACAAAATTGGAACTTTTAGAAATCTGCTCTGCTGAGGGATGTCGCTCCAGTGGCTAAGCAGGGGGTGGAACCCTCGCTGGCACAGTGTGGTCTCAGGACCCTCGGGGTCATAGAAAGACCAGGGGTGCCTGAGTGTGGCAGAGCTCCCAGGTATTGGAGTGAGGAAGCCAGCTGCAGAGATGGAGCTGAGGAGTTGGCTCTCAGCTCAGGGTTACCATAAACTGTGATCCACAGCACAGTCAGGCCACTGCTCTTTCAGCAGGGACCGAACAAGCAGCAGATCCGGGGAGACTCCCCTTCCTCACCCGGGAGGAGCGGCATGGGAGCGCACCACAGGAATCTGCTGGGTTTGGAGACTCCACATGGGGTCGTGTGCCAGAGATAGAAATACTTGGTCACAGGCCGGGTGAGCATGGAGTGCAGCTGGAGAATGGGGACATGGGAGTGATTGACGGCTTTTTTCTGGGGGCTCACTGAGGAGTGGGGCCCCGAGTTCTCGGCTCCTCCATGTGGAGATTGGGAGGCTGCCATTTTCACTCTCATCCTCCAAAGCTGTATGGAAAGCTTGCAGGGAACAAAAGCTCCTGAGAGTGAACCCGAGCAGTTTACTTAGCCCAGACTGGCAAGGGCGGGGCAATTCCACCTCCACAAAGACATTTAAGAACCACTGTGCCAGGCCCCTCCCCCAGAAGATCAGCAAGAACAGCCAGCCAAGACCAAGTTTACCAATCAATGAAAACGGCAGAACTCCAGCACTAGGGGAATACAGCACATAGAATTCATGGCTTTTTTCCCACCGAATCTTTAGTCTTTCAAAGTTAATTTTTAAAATTTTCTTTTTTTTTGAATTTTTCTTTTTCCCTTTTTCAACCAACATCTTATCAATCCCTGTTTTAAAAAATCTTTTTTATCTTTCATTTTTAGAGTCATATTCTATCCCTTCATAGTAGTTAACCTTATTTTTGGTATATATATACATAAGTTGTTCTCTCTTTAACATTTTGGGATACAGTTGCTTCTACCAGACCAAAATATACCATAAATTTGTTCTAGTCTCCTGCCTGATCACATTCTCTCCCCCCCCTTTTTTTAAATTCCTCTTCTTTCTTTTTTCAACCAACATCTTATCAATTCCTTTTATAAAATCTTTTATACTTTTCATCTTTACAGTCATATTCCATCCCTTCATCGTATTTACCCTTATTTTTGTACATATATAAGTTTTTCTTTCTTTAAAATTTTGGGAGGCACTTTCTTCTAACAGACCAAAATACACCCAAAATCTAGTGTATGGCACAGATCTATGCACAAGCCTGAACATATTTGATCATATTCTTTTTTTATCTTTATCTTTTTTCTTTTTTTTCTTTTTAATTTCTTTCCCTTTCTTTTCCCCTGGTTTCAGGTCTCTTCTGATTTGTTTAGTGTATATATTTCTGGGGTCATTGTTACCCTGTTAGCATTTTGTTCTCTCATTCATCTATTGTCCTCTGGACAAAATGACAAGATGGAAAAAAATCACCTCAAAAAAAAGAACAAGAGGCAGTACTGACTGCCAGGGACCGAATCAATACTGACATTAGTAAGATGTTGGAACTAGAGTTCAGAATGACGATTTTAAAGATACTAGCTGGGTTTGAAAAAATCACGGAAGTTATTAGAGAAACCCTTTCTGGAGAAATAAAAGAACTATAATCTAACCAAGTCGAAATCAAAAAGGCTATTAATGAGGTGCAATAAAAAATGGAGGCTCTAACTGCTAGGATAAATGAGGCAGAAGAGAGAATTAGTGATATAGAATACCAAATGATGGAAAATAAAGAAGCTGAGAAAAAGAGAAATAAACAGCTACTGGATCACAAGGGCAGAATTTGAGAGATAAGTGATACCATAAGATGAAGCAATATTAGAATAATTGGGATCCCAGAAGAAGAAAGTGAGAGGGGGCAGAAGGCATACTGGAGCAAATTATAGCAGAGAACTTCCCTAATTTGGGGAAATAAACAGGCCTCAAAATCCAAGAGGCACAGAGAACCCCCCTCAAAATCAATAAAATTAGGTCAATACCCTGACATCTAATAGTAAAACTTATGAGTTTCAGAGACAAAGAGAAAATCCTGAAAGAAACTCGGGGTAAGAGATCTGTAACCTACAATGGTAGAAACATAAGACTGGCAACAGACCTATCCACAGAGACCTGGCAGGCCAGAAAGGACTGGCATGATATATTCAGAGCACTAAATGAGAAAAATATGCAGACAAGAATACTATATCCAACTAGGCTGTCATTGAAAATAGAAGGAGAGATAAAAAGCTTCCAGGACAAACAAAAACTAAAGGAATTTGCAAACATGAAACCAGCCATACAAGAAATATTAAAAGGGGTCCTCTATGCAAAGAGAGAGCCTAAAAGTAACATAGACCAGAAAGGAACACAGACAATATACAGTAACCGTCACCTTACAGGCAATACAATGGCACTAAATTCATATCTTTCAATAGTTACCCTGAATGTAAATGGGCTAAATGCCCTGATCAAAAGATACAGGCTATCAGATTGGATAAAAAAACAAGACCCATTTATATGCTGTCTGCAGGAGACTCATTTTAGACCCAAAGACACCTCCAGATTGAAAGTGAGGGGGTGGAGAGCCATTTAACATGCTAATGGACACCAAAAGAAAGCTGGGGTGGCAATCCTTATATCAGACAAATTAGATTTTAAGCCAAAGACTATAATAAGAGATGAGGAAGGACACTATATTATACTTAAAGGGTCTCTCCAACAAGAAGATCTAACAATTGTAAATATCTATGTGCCTAACATGGGAGCAGCCAATTATATAAGCCAATTAATAACAAAAGCAAAGAAACACATCGACAACAATACAATAATAGTAGGGGACTTCAACACCCGCCTCACTGAAATGGACAGATAATCTAAGCAAAAGATCAACAAGGAAATAAAGATTTTAAATGACACACTGGACCAAATGAACTTCACAGATCTATTCCATCCCCAAGCAACAGAATACACATTCTTTTCTAGTGCCCTTGGAACATTCTCCAGAATAGATCACATCCTAGGTCACAAATCAGGCCTCAACCGGTACCAGAAGATTGGGATCATTCCCTGCATATTTTCAGACCACAATGTTTTGAAACTAGAACTCAATCACAAGAGGAAAGTCGGAAAGAACTCAAATACATGGAGGCTAAAGAGCATCCTACTAAAGATTGAATGGGTCAACCAGGAAATTAAAGAATTAAAAAATTCATGGAAACAAATGAAAATGAAAACACAACTGTTCAAAATCTTTGGGATGCAGCAGAGGCGGTCCAAGAGGAAAGTATATAGCAATACAAACCTTTCTCAAGAAACAAGAAAGGTCTCAAATACACAACCTAACCCTACACCTAAAGGAGCTGGAGAGAGAACAGCAAATAAAGCCTAAACCCAGCAGGAAAAGAGAAATAATAAAGATCAGAGCAGAAATCAATGAAATAGAAACCAAAAGAACAGAACAGACCAACGAAACTAGGAGCTGGTTCTTTGAAAGAATTAATAAGATTGATAAACCCCTGGCAAGACAAAGAAAAGACAAAGGACCCAAATAAATAAAATCATGAATGAAAGAGGAGAGATCACAACCAACACCAAAGAAATACAAATAATTATAAGAACATATTATGAGCAACTATATGCCAGCAAATTAGATGATCTGGAAGAAATGGATACATTCTTGAGATGTATAAACTACCAAAACTGAACCAGGAAGAAAGAGAAAACCTGAACAGACCTATAACCACTAAGGAAATTGAAGCAGTCATCAAAAATCTCCCAAAAAACAAGAGCCCAGGGCCAGATGGCTTCCCAGGGGAATTCTACCAAACATTTAAAGAAGAATTAATACCTATTCTTCTGAAACAGTTCCAAAAAATAGAAATGGAAGGAAAACTTCCCAACTCATTTTATGAGACCACCATTACCTTGATCCCCAAACAGACAAAGACCCCATCAAAAAGGAGAATTACAGACCAATGTCCTTGATGAACATGGATGCAAAAATTCTCACCAAAATACTAGCCAGTAGGATCCAACAGTACATTAAAAGGATTATTCTCCACGACCAAGTGGGATTTATCCCTGTGCTGCAAGGTTGGTTCAACATCTGCAAATCAATCAATGTGATACAATATATTAATAAAAGAAAGAACAAGAACCATATGATCCTCTCAATAGATGCAGAAAAAGCATTTGACAAAGTACAGCATCCTTTCTTGATTAAAACTCTTCAGAGTGTAGGGATAGAGGGGACATACCTCAATATCATAAAAGCCATTTATGAAAAACCCACAACGAATATCATTCTCAATGGGGAAAAACTGAGAGCTTTCCCCCTAAGGTCAGGAACATGGCAGGAATGTCCACTATCACCACTGCTATTCAACATAGTATTAGAAGTCCTAGCCTCAGCAGTCAGACAACAAAAAGAAATCAAAGGCATCTGAATCGGCAGAGAAGAAGTCAAACTCTCACTCTTTGCAGATGATATGATATTTTATGTGGAAAACCCAAAAGACTCCACGCCAAACCTGCTAGAACTCATATAGGAATTCAGTAAAGTGGCAAGATATAAAATCAATGCACAGAAATCAGTGGCATTCCTATACACCAACAAGACAGAAGAATGAGAAATTAAGGAGTCGATCCCATTTACAATTTCACCCAAAACCATAAGATACCTAGGAATAAATCTAACCAAAGAGGCAAAGAATCTGTACTCAGAAAACTGTAAAATACTCATGAAAGAAATTGAGGAAGACAAAGAAATGGAAATACGTTCCATGTTCATGGATTGGAAGAAAAAATATTGTGAAGATCTCAATGCTACCTAGAGCAATCTGCACATTTAATGCAATCCCTATGAAAATACCATCCACTTTTTTCAAAGAAATGGAACAAATAATCCTAAAATTTGTATGGAACCAGAAAAGACCCCGAATAGCTAGAGGAATGTTGTAAAAGGAAAGCAAAGCTAGTGGCATCACAATTCTGGACTTCATGGTCTATTATAAAGCTGTCATCATCAAGACAGTATGGTACTGGCACAAAAACAGACACATAGATCAAGGGAACAGAATAGAGAGCCCAGAAATGGACCCTCAACTCTATGGTCAACTCATCTTCGACAAACCTGGAAAGAATGTCCAATGGAAAAAAGAAAATCTCTTCAACAAATGTTGTTGGGAAAATTGGACAGCCACATGCAGAAGAATGAAACTGGACCATTTCCTTACACCACACACAAAAATAGACTCCAAATGGTTGAAAGACCTAAATGTGAGATAGGAGTCCATCAAAATCCTAAAGGAGAACACAGGTAGCAACCTCTTCAACCTCAGCCGCAGCAACTTCTTCCTAGAAACATCGCCAAAGGCAAGGGAAGCAAGGGCAAAAATGAACTATTGGGACTTCATCAAGACAAAAGCTTCTGCACAGCAAAAGAAACAGTCAACAAAACCAAAAGACAATGACAGAATGGGAGAAGATATTTGCAAATGACATATCAGATAAAGGGCTAGTATCCAAAATCTATAAAGAACTTATGAAACTCAACACCCAAAGAACAAATGATCCAATCAAGAAATGGGCAGAAGTCATGAACAGACATTTTTCCAAAGAAGACATCCAAATGGCCAACAGACACATGAAAAAGTGCTCAACATCGCTCTGCATCAGTGAGAAATTTGATTTGGGAAATCCAAATCAAAACTTCAATGAGATACCACCTCACACCAGTCAGAATGGCTAAAATTAACAAGTCAGGAAATGGCAGATGTTGGTAGGAATGTGGAGAAAGGGGAACCCTCCTACATTGTTGGTGAGAATGCAAGCTGGTGGACCCACTCTGCAAAACAGCATGGAGATTCCTGAAAAAGTTGAAAATAGAGCTGCCCTACAACCCAGCAATTACACTTGGGTATTTACCCCAAGGATACAAATGAAGTGATCTGAAGAACTACATGTACTGCGATGTTTATAGCAGCAATGTGCACAATAGCCAAACTATGGAAAGAGCCAAGATGCCCGTTGACAGATGAATGGATAAAGAAGATGTGGTGTGTATATACAATGGAATATTATGCAGCCATCAAAAGGAATGAAATCTTGCCATTTGCAACGACGTGGATGGAACTGGATGGTATTATGCTGAGCGAAACAAGTCAATCAGAGAAAGACATGTATCATATGATCTCACTCATAAGAGGAATTCTTAATCTCAGGAATCAAACTGAAGGTTGCTGGAGTGGTGAGGGGTGGGAAGGATGGAGATGGTGGGTGATAGATATTGGGGAGGGTATGTGCTATGGTGAGCACTGTGAATTGTGTAAGACTGTTGAATCACAGACCTGTACCTCTGAAAGAAATAAAACATTATATGTTAAAAAAAAAGATGATAGTAGGAAGGGAAAAATGATGCGGGGGAGGGAATCGGAGGGGGACTGAAACCATGAGAGACTATGGACTCCGAGAAACAAACTGAGGGTTTTAGAGAGGAGGGGGATGGGGGATGGGTTATCCGCGTGATGGGTATTAAAGAGGGCACATACTGCATGGATCACTGGGTGTTATATGTAAACAATGAATCAAAGAACACTACATCAAAAACTATTGATGTAATGTATGGTAATTAACATAACATAATAAAATAAAAACAATGTAAAAAAATATTCTCCCACTCCATGTCTTACTTTAATTTTTCAAGTGGTGTATTTAATTTAATTTAATTTAAAACTTATATTTTAAATTAAAACATAAGTTTTAATTTTAGTGTAGTCCAATTTATTATTCTATTCCTTTATGGTCAGTGATTTTTCTGTCCAGTTTATATGATCTTTTCCTAACATGAATTAAGAAGATATTCTCTAATATATTCTTCTAGCTCACAGCTGCCCAAGAGAGATATCAGAACTACATGTGTTATTTAAAAATTTCCACATTTAATAATGTAAAAAGAATCAGGTGAATTTAATTGTAATGTTATATTTTATTTCCCAGTATATCCCAAATATCATAATTTCAACATGCAATCAGTATAAAAAATGACCAATGAAATATTTACATTTTTCAAATCATGCTAAATCTTCAAAATCTCTTATATATATTTTATAATTATGGCATATCTCAATTCATAGTAGTCAATTTCAAAATTTTGTGTGTTTAATAGCCACATAATTAGTTATCATATTGGGCAGTACAGTTCTAGAAGACGTTTTGCTATTTGGAATTCATATTTGCGCATGGAGCAATGTAGGTATCATTTCATTTTTTCCCCATATGGTAATCTAATTGTTCCAGCCACATGAATTGAAAAGAACATCTTTCTCTTTGCTCTGTGGTGCCATGTTTGTCATAAATCAAATGTTTGGGTATGAATATGTCTATTTCTGGACTTAATAAATGTTTACTTTCTACAACGGACCTAATTTTTCTCACAAACTTCACCATGGTGGCCAGTGGGGATAAAAAGGAAAAAACTATAACTTTCTAATAAATTGAAACTGAGTTTGCCAGTTAAAACAGTGTTTTTTAGGAAACTCACTCTCTTTTAGTATGTGATCAGCATCTCAGATTTCTTCCCATTCCCCTTGCTTCTCCCCAGAATGGTGCCTCGATATCTGGGGGCATTACCATGACATTGTGCTGCTGGGGAGGAAGGATCTTAATCTGCCAATAGGTCCTTTGCTGGCTTTTGTGACTTTTTGGTTCCTACTTCAGTATATACATCATGATATAGTTCTTGGCCTCTTGGGCTGGGGTCTACTGATGTGTGGCAGACAAAATTGCATTTTGTTTCCTTACATTAGGCAGAGCCTAGTCACTCTTGCAGATTTGGCACCAGTGGGTTTCACCTGAGCTGCATTCCTATCTGAGTCTGAGCTATGATCTTCCCTTTCCCCACAGCCCATGGCTATCCAGCTCACACCCTCTGTAAGTGTCATATTACCCATCACCAGTGTGGTTCCTTAAGAGCACCATAGGCCCTGCCTCTGGGCTTGCAGTAACTTTGAGGTTTCTTCTGTATTACCTAGCAGGGCTAAGGAGTTACTCCAGACCAGTCTCTGCCTATTGATGCCTATCACTAATATTGTTTTGATGCAGCATCTTGCACTGATGTGGAGCCATCCTGTCTGTGTTCTAGTCTCCTCCTACAGTTCCAAATGAGGTATATCACACAGATCCCTTAATTCAGATATACCTCCCCACCTGGAATTTTGTACCAGGTGTATACAGCTGATGCTCTCCTCTATTTCTGCCCTCTTCTTTCTGCAGTCCACAGGCCTCAATGGGCAGGGTTTCCTTCCTTCTATGTGTAGGGACAGTTTTTATTTCACACCTGACTTACCTCTACTTATGGCTCAGAGACAGAGGTCTGGCTCTTGATACGTTAATTGGAGCTTAAAGAATTGGCAAAATGTTCCTCTTTCAACTAACCCTAGCTTTCAAGACCATTCTCTTGTTAGTCATTTTTAAAAAAATTTTGATTTGGCAGTCAACGCTGAACAGTGACTTTATTGTTCTAGCTGATGTCAGCCTTTTCTTGGGCAGCAAGTCATAGGACAGTGATTTACAGGATGTGAAAGTGCATCTGAAAATATTTCAAAAAATATTATCCCCATTGCACTACTGAAAAAGAGAAAAGAAGAAAAAACCCCTCATTTTCCACATACAAGTGCCAAATAAGTAAAAGTGAAAGCTAAAAGGGAAGCCTGGAAACAGAATTGTGAATCTGTCATTTAAGCAAGGACACCTGCATGGGAATTCATTTTCTACATGAAAGCAGCTGCAGAGTTTTAAAGTCCTAAGGAAACAGGGAAATCACTTGTGCAAATAGATCATGCTGATTTGATTGTAGCAGAGGCAAATACCAAATTATACATAGGTATGAAATAACAAAACATGGTCTGCAGTCTGTTAAGAAACACTGTGATGTTAAACATGGTAAGTTAAAAAAAAAGTCCTGTTATAAAACTGATAAAGAAATAAAAACTACCCATAATCCCCACCGTCAGAGACTGTTTCCAGTCCTTGTTTTTTATGATGATCAAAGGAATGGCTGAGAGCGAGAACTGAAGAGGCTAACTCATTCAAAAAAGCAGGGAGCTGTGGGTAGGGGGAAAAAATATGAAGGGAAGAAAAACTAACCTGTCCAGAGAAATTTGGAAATGTTTTGCTGGGAGGTTTACAGGGTGGGTGGGAAAGAGACTTTGGGGACAATTGCCATGTGTAGGAAGGACAGGACAAAGGCCAGGGAAATGAAATTTTAAGTTTTTCTTTTAACTTTAGTTCCACTAAGGGTGGACCCCTTTAGGAATATTACAGAAACTGCCCCCACTCTCCAGTTATATATTTGAAGATATCACGATACTCTATTGTAAGTCTCTTCAACAAATGGTGTTGGGAAACTGGACAGCCACATGCAAAAGAATGAAACTAGACTATTATCTTACACTATACACAGAAATTAACTCAAAATGAATTAAAGATTTGAATGTAAGACCTGAAACCAAAAAACTAGAAGAAAACATAGGCAGTAAGCTCCTTGACCTTGGTTTTGGTGATGATCTTTAAGCAAAGGCAACAAAAACAAAAATAAACAGTGGAACTTCATCAAACTGAATAGCTTCTGACAACAAAGGAAACCGTTAATAAAATGAAGAGGCAATCTACTGAATGGGAAAAAATGTTTGCAAATCATATTCCTGATAGGAGGTTAACATTCAAAATATATAAAGAACTCCCTTAACTCAATAGCAAAAACAAAAACAAAAACAATGAAAAATGGACAGAAGACCTGAACATCTGAATAGACATTTTTTCCAAAGAAGACATATGGATGGCCAACAGAGACATGAAAAGATGCTCAACATTGCTAATCATCAGGGAAATGCAAATCAAAACAACAATGAGATATCACTTCACACCTGCTAGAATGTTTATTATCAAAAAGACAAGGGATAACAAGTGTTGCCAAGGATGTGGAAAGAGAAGAATCCTCATGCACTGTTGGTGGAAATGTAAAGTGCTGCAACCACTGTGAAAAACAGTATGAAGCATACTCAGAAAATTTAAAATAGAACTATCATATAATCCAGGAATTCCACTTCTGTGTATTTATCTGAAGAAATTGAAAACACTAATTTGAAAAGTATATGCACCCCTATGTTCATTAAAATATTATTTACAGTAGCCAAGATAGGGAAATAACCTAACTGAGGGATGAATAAGGAAAGAGTGATATATACAATGAAATACTACTCAGCCATAAAAAAGAATAAAACCTTGCCATTTGTGACAATATGGAGGAACTTTGATGGTACTATGCTAAGTGAAATAAGTCAGACAGAGAAAGACAAATACCATATGATTTCAATTATCTGTGAAATCTAAAAAACAAAACAATGAAAAAAACCTCATAGATACAGAGAATAGAATGGTGGTTGCCAGAGGAGAGGGGAATTGGAGTGGTGGGTGAAACTGGTCAAGGGGATCAAGACGTACAAAATTACATTTAGAAAATAAGTCATAGGGATGTAATGTATAGCGTTGTGAGCATAGTCAATAATATTGTACTGAATATTTGAAAGTTGCCAAGAAAGTAAATATTAAAAGGTCTCATCACAGGGAAAAAAATGTTTTAATTGTATTGATGGATGTTAACTATTAACTAGACTTATTGTGGTGATCATTTCACAATGTATACAAATAATGAATTACTATGTTGTTATACACCTGAAATGAATATAATGTTATATGCCAATTATACCTCAATAAAAAAGAAATATCCTCAAAAAATACTGTATTGCATGTTTGAAAGTTGCTGAGAGATCTTAAATGTTCTCATCACAAGAAAAAAATTTGTAACTATACATGATAGATGTTAACTACACTTACTGTGATTATTTTGCAATATATACAACTATTGACTCATGTTGAACACCTGAAATGAATATAATGTTATATTTCGGTTAAACCTCAATAAAAAACAAACAAGGTATCACAAAGCTAATAAGAATTGTGAAGAATTTGGGGGCTAAAATCTGGGAGAAGAAAGAAACCCAAAGAAGCAAGTAAGGAATTTGGGGCCACTTTTACACTAAGGGCCTCTGCTTTTTCAGGAAGAAGTAGAGGAAAGGCAGAGGTTTTGATAGTTTTCCAGAAATAGGGAGGCAAAAATTGAAGGTTAGGGCTAGCCAAACAGAGACCCTCATAATTCTTCCATGCTTGGCTCAGATTTGAATCATCTCATTCCCTGGAATTGGATTAAAGTGATTTTGGAGGGCATTGGGTGTCTCAGTCGTTAAGCATCTGCCTTCCACTCAGATCATGATCCCGGGGTCATGGTATTGAGCCCTGCATTGGGCTCCCTGCTCAGTGGGAAGACTGCTTCTCCCTTTTCCACTCCCCCTGCTTGCGTTCCCTCTCTCACTGTCTCTCTCTCTGTCAAATAAATACATAAAGTCTTAAAAAATATAAAGTGATTTTGGATTTCTAATTTTTTCAACAATGTGCAGCAAATAAATGTAAACCTTTCTGAGAGAAAAAAATAAAATCACCCATTACGTCAAATTTTCCTTGCAATTTTCTTTTAAAGTATATAAACATTTCTGGTGATTTACAGCCTTTCCAACACCTTTGCAGTTCTTAATTTTTGATAATTTAGTGGATTTAAAATTAGATCTCATTAATGTCTTTACATTTTTTCTGATTAAAGCTGAGAATCTTTCTACTTGTGTATTTCCTCTTTGTAAAATGTTCCTATCTTTTGCCCGTTTTCTATTGGACTTTCTGTCTTTTTCCTATTGATTTGTAGAGGTTCTTCATAGTGTATGGTAATTCTTTGTTAATTATATATGTTATAATATACAATTATAATTATGTTAAAAATATCTCCTTCCACTTTTCTTTGATGTTTATGATGAATAAAAATTTTTAATTATATTGTAGTTATATTTAGTTTTCTGCTATGGTGAATACCTTTCCTGACCTTCTAAAGGAATCTTTCCCTGTCCTCAGGTGACTATGGTATTCTCTATATATTTCTCTCAGGCATTTTAAAGCATCAGTAATAAAGGGCATTCTTTTCTTTAAAAAAATGATTTTAAAGGGAATGCTTCAGAGTTTTGTAAATTCTCTTTATCAGGTTAAGAATGTTTCTTCTTCCAGTTTTCCAAGAGTTTTCTTTTAAATGATGACTAGATACTGAATTTTGTTAAATGTTTTTTTTTCTGCATTTATTTGAGATAATTACACTTTTCGCCCTGCTTAGTCTCTTTTCTGCTGGATCTGATTTGTACTTTAACCTAATCATTCAGTTTTTAGTTTCCTCTATATTTTTTATTTCTAACAGTTCTATTTGGCTACTTTTGTAAATTACCTGATCATTTTTACAATCTCATGTTTATTGTTCATTTTCATGATTTCATCTTTTGTTTCTGTAAACATTTTATGCAATTATTTATATTTGGCATTTTATAATCCCCATATGATTTCTTTGCAGGTCCAAATATAATGTTTATCATTTCTTCCTTCCATCTGGATAGCTTAATTCCTTGTATAGTGGTTGATTGTGAGTTCATATTTGTTGATTTCATTCCTGGAAATCATGAGGGCTTGAAATAGTGATCAGTTACTCAGGTGAATATTTTATACTGCATCTACAGGGAGTTGGGGGATGGCACACAACTACACTTTAGCCACCTTAGATGGTCCCAAGATTAAGTCTTGAGGTTTCAGGTTCATTTTTCCACTGAATTGTTCTCTTAATTGCTGAAGTAGTGTCAGCTATTGACTTCTGGAAAAATCTTGACTCTCCATTCTCCTTAAAGCTTACTGTTCTCAGCTCTGAATTGTGTATGTGTGTACATCATGTAGTAGGTGTGTGTATGTGAGAGAGAGAACAAGAAAATCCATCCTTATTGATTTCACTTACTTCCTATGAGCCTAGAAATGCATTAAGGAATATTAAAAAGAACCTGGTTGTTTTATGATTGAAGGACCATTTGAAATAGCTGCCAGAAATAGATGTTTCTTTCTTTTCTTTTTAAACTGAAGTGTAGTTGACATACAATATTATATTAGTGATTTAACATTTATATGCACTATGAAATGATCACCACAATAAGTCTAGTTACCATCTGCCACATAGTTATTACAGTATTATTGACTATATTCCCTAAGCTTATTAGCATGACTTATGTATTTTATAAATGGAAAATTATTCTTCTTAATTGCCTTCACCCATTTTGCCCATCCCTCCAGCCCTTCCCCTTTGGCAACCACCAATTTGTTCTCTGTATTTATTATTCTATTTCTGTTTTGTTTGTTCATTTGTTTTGTTTTTTAGATTTCACAGGTAAGTGACATTATATGATATTTGTCTTTCTCTGTCTGACTTATTTCACTTAGCATAATACCATCAAGGTTCATCCATATTGTCACAAATGGCAAGGTTTCATTCTTCTTTATGGCTGAGTAGTATTCTGTATGTATGTGTATGCAAAATGAGTGAACCTTTTATAATTTCTAAAAGAAAAAAAAGAGAGAGTTTTATTCAAGCCCAAGTTAAGACAACTGCCAGGGGTACACAATCTTCACAAAGAAGAGAGTGATCCATTACGGGAACATTTGGTGTAGGATTATATACATTTTTTTTTTTTTTACCTAAAAAGTTAAAAACATTTTGACAAAGAACATTTCAGAAAGTTGCAGACCTTATCTTAAGTTTCTAGTATATGCAGGGCTGTATGAGTTTAATCTCATGGGAACCAGGGAAGTTTCTTACTTTTTCTTATCTTTTATGTTCAGAATGTTCCTTTTTGGTTATTTTCTTTAATTAAGCAGATGTACAATGTGTGCTTGTGACAGAAATAGAGCCCATACTTTAAGGTTTTGCCAAGTCACTTTGACCTTGGTAAATGTTAAAGTATAGCTTCCCTGGGAGCCAAGGATCAGGGCCCACAAACATTAAAAGTTGAAAATTTCCTCTTTCACATATAGCAATTTTCTTTATCTGTTCATTCCGTGATGAACACTTAGATTATTTCCATATCTTAACTATTGTAAATTATTCTGCAATAAACATAAAGGTGCATGTTTCTTTTCAAATTAGTGTTTTCAATTTTTTCAGATAAATACCCAGTAGTAGAATTGCTGGATTATATAGTGTTTCTATTTTTTAAATTTAAGTATAGTTACCTTACAATGTTACATTAGTTTCAGGTGTATAATATAGTGAGTCAACAAGTACATAGGTTATGCTATACTCACAAGTGTAGCTACCATCTGCCATACAACCCTAATACAATAAATACCATTGACTATATTCCCTATGCTGTAACTTCTATCCCTGAGCCTTATTCATTCCATAACTGGAACACTGTATCTCCCACATCCCTTCACCAGTTTTGCCCATCCCCCCAACCCCTCTCCTCTGGCAACCATCAGTTTGTCCTCTATATTTATGTCCTCTCTCTATATGTCTGTTTTTGCTTTTTGTTTTTTTATTCATTTGTTTTTTAAATTCCACATATAAGTGAGTTATATGGTATTTGTCTGATTATTTCACTTATCATAATACCCTCTAGATCTACGCATGTTGTCACATATGGCAAGATCTCATTCTTTTTTATGGCTGAGTAATATTCCATTATATGTATGTATATACATGTGTATACCCTTCCCCCCACATCTTTATCCAGTCTTTTGTCGATGTACGCTTGGGTGCTTCTATATCTTGGCTATTGTAAAAAATGCTGCATAAACATAGGGTACACATGTATTTTCAAATTAGTGTTTTTAATTTCTTCAGATAAATACCCAGCAGTGTAATTATTGGATATATGGTATCTCTATTTTTGATTTTCTGAGGACCTTTCATACTGTTTTCCACAGTGGTTGCATCAATTTTTGTTCCCATCAACAGTGACAAGTGAACAAGCATTCCTTTTTTTCTATGTCTTTATCAACACCTGTTATTTCTTGTCTTTGCAAATATCTTCTCCCATTCACTAGGTTCCCTTTTCATTTTGATGATGGTTACCTTCACTGTGCAAAAATTTTTTGTTCCAGGAATCCCAATTGTTTATTTTTGCTTTCGCTTTCATTGACCTTGCTTGAGGGGATAGACCCAAAGAAATATTGCTATAGCTGATGTTTAAGAGTTTACTGTCTACTTTTTTAAGGAGTTTTATGGTTTTAGGTCTTATATTTGGGTCTTTATCCATTTCAGGTTTATTTTTATATATCGTGTAAGGAAGTGATCAAATTTCATTCTTTTGCGTGTAGTTGTCCAGTTTTCCCAACAGTATTTATTTAAGACTGTCTTTTCTTCATTGTATATATATATATTTTTTTTAAGATTTTATTTATTTATTTGACAGAGAGACAGCGAGAGCAGGAACACAAGCAGGGGGAGTGGGAGAGGGAGAAGCAGGCTTCCCACCGAGCAGGGAGCCCGATGTGGGACTCGATCCCAGGACTCTGGGATCATGACCTGAGCTGAAGGCAGATGCTTAACAACTGAGCCACCCAGCCGCCCTTCATTGTATATTTTTACCTCCAATTTTTTAGATGTCTTCTAGGAATAGTTTTGTGTTTTACATTTAGGTCCATGATCCATTTTGAGTTAATTTTTGTGAAGGGTGGAACTTCCTTTCTTCATATTCTTATTCATACCCTCTTAGGTCTGCCATTGTCCTTTGTCTTTTTGAAATACTCTTTTGCCTTTATGATTTACATATAGGTCCTCCTCTTCAATAAAGACTTTGCATAGAGTTTTTTTTTTTTTTGTCTTCTGAACTTGCTTAATGCTTATCTCTAGCAATCTTGTGCTGTGTATTTTGCTTCCTACTAGTTATTTTTGTGTAATATTTTGTATATAGTTAGCCTCCTAAGTAGATAGTAAGATCCTGGAAGGTAGGTTTATCAATTTGAGTATATATGTTTCTACCATTCCCAGAAATGGCCAAAGCTATTTCTTCTTTCCAAGGCTAGCTGACTCTCTTCACTTCCAGTATTTTCTAACAATTGCTATTGCTTTTGTGACTTAATTTTCTAAGGAAGTGAGGGAAAAGAATATCTTGGTAAGCTGGGTATTTGTTGATGTTACATGGAAAATATTTTGCTGGATGGTGTTGGGGCAAAGAAGAGTGATTAAACGTGGTGTCTGTGCTTCAGGGAATCTGAATCTAGAGGAGAAGACCATGTTGACCAAGATTGGAAAATTGTTTTCACTTGTAGCAGCATGTCAATACTACTGGTTGGGATTATGCATGAATCAAAGAAAAACTCATGGTTACTTGTTCCAAAGATTGGTAATGCTATGATTTTTGCATACGGATGTTAAGAGTAGAATTGGAAATATAAGCAAACATTAGTTCTATGTGTCTTGCTTCTAAAATGATTAGCAATATTATAATAATATGTAATGTAAATCACATTTTATAGAACATTTTATATATATTTTTGAATTTATATCTTTTTATAGTGGTCTATTTTTGGCATAAGGATTTTGTATCATCAAATTTTGTGCAGTGACCATTTTCTGTTATTGTCAGGAAATATTTAATACAAATTTTAGGAAATAAAAATATAAGAATTTTTCAAATGTAGTATTTTCTTGAGGCAAGGAGAAAAGACTGACTTCTCTAGATTTGTTCACTGAGAAAAAGAATACAGTTGTGTGACATCAAGATGGCTTTACATGATGATTGCTTCAGGGGATACCTAATAGATCTTTGAAATGGGCAGATGAAGATGAGGAAATGAAAGGAAAGGTTGAGGGAACAGCATATGTAAATAGGATACTAAGAGCTCATGCAAACGATTTCATTTTTAAATATAAATTTAAAAGAAGGTAGGGATGCCTGGGTAGCTCAGGTGGTTAAGTGTTGGACTCTTCATTTTGACTCAGGTCATGATCTCAGGGTTGTGAGCTTGAGCAGTGCATCAGGCTCCGTGCTCAGTGGGGAATCTGCTTGAGATTCTCTTCCTCTCCCTCTGCCCTTCCCCCCATTTGCACATGCATGCTCTCTTTCTCTCTCTAAAAAAGTAAATAAATCTTAAAAAAATAAGATGTATTTGTTATTATTTAAGGAACTAAAAGCTGACAATTTGCCAGAACAGCAGGGCAAAATGACTAGAATATTAAAACCTGAAGAAATCTTACCAGACAGGCTTTTGATTAAGTGTGGAGTGGTAGAATAAAACAGCCACCAAAAAAGTCAGTTTTTTTTTAAATTTTTTATTGTTATGTTAATCACCATATATTACATCATTAGTTTTTGATGCAGTGTTCCATGATTCATTGTTTGTTCATAACACCCAGTGCTCCATGCAGAACGTGCCCTCCTCAATACCCATCACCAGGCTAACCCATCCCCCTACCCTACTCCCCTCTAGAACCCTCAGTTTGTTTTTCAGAGTCCATCATCTCTCATGGTTCGTCTCCCCCTCTGACATACTCCCCTTCATTCTTCCTCTCCTGTTATCTTCTTCTTTTTCTTTTTTGTTAAAATATGTTGCGTTATTTGTTTCAGAAGAACAGATCTGTGATTCAACAGTCTTGCACAATTCACAGCGCTCACCGTAGCACATACCCTCCCCAATGTCTATCACCCAGCCACCCCATCCCTCCCACCCCAACCACTCCAGTAACACTCAGTGTGTTTCCTGAGATTAAGAATTCCTCATATCAGTGAGGTCATATGATACATGTCTTTCTCTGATTGACTTATTTCACTAAGCATAACACCCTCCAGTTCCATCCACGTCGTTGCAAATGGCAAGATCTCATTCCTTTTGATGGCTGCATAATATTCCATTGTGTATATATACCACTTCTTCTTTATCCATTCATCTGTCGATGGACATCTTGGCTCTTTCCACAGTTTGGCTATTGTGGACATTGCTGCTATAAACATTGGGGTACACGTACCCCTTCGGGTCCCTACATTTGTATCTTTGTGGTAAATACCCAGTAGTGCAATTGCTGGATTGAACGGTAGCTCTAATTTCAACTGTTTGAGGAACCTCCATACTGTTTTCCAGAGGGGTTGCACCAGCTTGCATTCCCACCAACAGTGTAGGAGGGTTCCCCTTTCTCCACATCCCCGCCAACATCTGTCATTCCCTGACTTGTTAATTTTAGCCATTCTGACGGGTGTGAGGTGGTATCTCATTGAGGTTTTGATTTGGATTTCCCTGATGCCGAGCGATGTTGAGCACTTTTTCATGTGCCTGTTGGCCATTTGGATGTCTTCTTTGGAGAAATGTCTGTTCATGTCTTCTGCCCATTTCTTGATTGGATTATTTGTTCTTTGGGTGTTGAGTTTGATAAGTTCTTTATAGATTTTGGATACTACCCCTTTATCTGATATTTCATTTGCAAATATTTTCTCCCATTCTGTCAGTTGTCTTTTGGTTTTGTGGACTGTTTCTTTTGCTGTGCAAAAGCTTTTTATCTTGATGAAATCCCAATAGTTCATTTTTGCCCTGGGTTCCCGTGCCTTTGGTGATGTTTCTAGGAAGAAGTTGCTGCGGCTAAGGTCGAAAAGGTTGCTACCTGTGTTCTCCTTTAGGATTTGGATGGACTCCTGTCTCACGTTTAGGTCTTTCAACCATTTGGAGTCTATTTTTGTGTGTGGTGTAAGGAAATGGTCCAGTTTCATTCTTCTGCATATGGCTGTCCAATTTTCCCAACACCATTTGTTGAAGAGACTGTCTTTTTGTCATTGGACATTCTTTCCTGCTTTGTCAAAAATAAGTTGACCATAGAGTTGAGGGTCCATTTCTGGGCTCTCGATTCTGTTCCATTGATCTATGTGTCTGTTTTTGTGCCAGTACCATACTGTCTTGATGATGACAGTTTTGTAATAGAGCTGGAAGTCCGGAATTGTGATGCTGCCAGCTTTGCTTTTCTTTTTCAGTATTCCTCTGGCTATTCTGGGTCTCTTCTGGTTCCATACAAATTTTAGGATTATTTGTTCCATTTCTTTGAAAAAAGTGGATGGTATTTTGATGGGGATTGCATTGAATGTGTAGATTGCTCTAGGTAGCATTGAATCTTCACAATGTTCGTTCTCCCAATCCATGAGCATGGAACGTTTTTCTTTGTGTCTTCTTCAATTTCTTTCATGAGTATTTTATAGTTTTCTGAGTACAGATCCTTTGCCTCTTTGGTTAAATTTATTCCTAGGTATCTAATGGTTTTGGGTGCAATTGTAAATGGGATTGACTCCTTGATTTGTCTCTCTTCTGTCTTGTTGTTGGTGTATAGGAATGCCACTGATTTCTGTGCATTGATTTTATATCCTGCTACTTTACTGAATTCCTGTATGAGTTCTAGCAGCTTTGGGGTGGAGTCTTTTGGGTTTTCCACATACAGTATCATATCATCTGCAAAGAGTGAGAGTTTGACTTCCTCTTTGCCGATTTGGATGCCTTTGATTTCTTTTTGTTGTCTGATTGCTGTGGCTAGGACTTCTAATACTATGTTGAATAGCAGTGGTGAGAGTGGACATCCCTGCCGCGTTCCTGACCTTAGGGGAAAAGCTCTCAGCTTTTCCCCATTGAGAATGATATTCGTTGTAGGTTTTTCATCGATGGCTTTTATGATATTGAGGTATGTACCCTCTATCCCTATACTCTGAAGAGTTTTGATCAAGAAAGGATGTTGTACTTTGTCAAATGCTTTTTCTGCATCTACTGAGAGGATCATATGATTCTTGTTCTTTCTTTTGTTAAAGTATTGTATCACGTTGATTGATTTGCGGATGTTGAACCAACCTTGCAGCCCAGGAATAAATCCCACTTGGTCATGGTGAATAATCCTTTTAATGTACTGTTGGATCCTATTGGCTAGTCTTTTGGTGAGAATTTTTGCATCCATGTTCATCAAGGATATTGGTCTGTGATTCTCCTTTTTGATGGGGTCTTTGTCTGGTTTTGGGATCAAGGTAATGCTGGCCTCATAAAATGAGTTTGGAAGTTTCCCTTCCATTTTTTTTTTTTGGAACAGTTTCAGGACAATAGGTATTAATTCTTCTTTAAATGTCTGATAGAATTCCCCTGGGAAGCCATCTGGCCCTGGGCTTTTGTTTGTTGGGAGATTTTTGATGACTGCTTCAATTTCCTTAGTGGTTATAGGTCTGTTCAGGTTTTCTATTTCTTCCTGGTTCAATTTTGGTAGTGGATACATCTCTAGGAATGCACCCATTTCTTCCAGGTTATCTAATTTGCTGGCATAGAGTTGCTCATAATATGTTCTTATAATTGTTTGTATTTGTTTGGTGTTGGTTGTGATCTCTCCTCTTTCATTCATAATTTTGTTGATTTGGGTCATTTCTCTTTTCGTTTTGTTCAGTCTGGCCAGGGGTTTATCAATCTTGTTAATTCTTTCAAAGAACCAGCTCCTAGTTTCATTGATCTATTCTACTGTTCTTTTGGTTTCTAGTTCATTGATTTCTGCTCTGATCTTTATGATTTCTCTTCTCCTGCTGGGTTTAGGCTTTATTTGCTGTTCTTTCTCCAGCTCCTTTAGGTGTAGGGTTAGGTTGTGTATTTAAGACCTTTCTTGTTTCTTGAGAAAGGCTTGTATTGCTATATACTTTCCTCTCAGGACTGCCTTTGCTGTATCCCAAAGATTTTGAACAGTTGTGTTTTCATTTTCATTGGTTTCCATGAATTTTTTTAATTCTTCTTTAATTTCCTGGTTGACCCATTCATTCTTTAGTAGGATGCTCTTTAGCCTCCATGTATTTGAGTTCTTTCCGACTTTCCTCTTGTGATTGAGTTCTAGTTTCAAAGCATTGTGGTCTGAAAATATGCAGGGAATGATCCCAATCTTTTGGTACCGATTGAGACCTGATTTGTGACCTAGGATGTGATCAATTCTGGAGAATGTTCCATGGGCACTAGAGAAGAATGTGTATTCCGTTGCTTTGGGATGGAATGTTCTGAATATGTCTGTGAAGTCCATTTGGTCCAGTGTGTCATTTAAAGTCTTTATTTCCTTGTTGATCTTTTGCTTAGATGATCTGTCCATTTCAGTCAGGGGGGTGTTAAAGTCCCCCACTATTATTGTATTGTTGTCAATGTGTTTCTTTGCTTTTGTTATTAATTGCCTTATATAATTGGCTGCTCCCATGTTCGGGGCATAGATATTTACAATTGTTAGATCTTCTTGTTGGATAGACCCTTTAAGTAGGATATAGTGTCCTTCCTCATCTCTTATTCCAGTCTTTGTTTTAAAATCTAGTTTGTCTGATATAAGGATTGCCACCCCAGCTTTCTTTTGGTGTCCATTAGCATGCTAAATGGTTTTCCACCCCCTCACTTTCAATCTGGGGGTGTCTTTGGGTCTAAAATGAGTCTCTTGCAGACAGCATATTGATGGGTCTTTTTTTTAATCCAATCTGATAGCCTGTGTCTTTTGATTGGGGCATTTAGCCCATTTACATTCAGGGTAACTATTGTAAGGTATGAATTTAGTGCCATTGTATTGCCTGTAAGGTGACTGTTAACTGTCTGTTGTCTGTGTTCGTTTCTGCTCTTTGCTGCTTTTAGTTTCTCTCTTTGCTTAGAGGACCCCTCTCAATATTTCTTGGAGGGCTGGTTTCGTGTTTGCAAATTCCTTTAATTTTTGTTTGTTCTGGAAGCTTTTTATCTCTCCTTCTATTTTCAATGATAGCCTAGCTGGTTATACTATTCTTGGCTGCATATTTTTCTCGTTTAGTGCTCTGAAGATATCTTGCCAGTCCTTTCTGGCCTCTCAGGTCTCTGTGGATAGGTCTGTTGCCAATCTAATGTTTCTACCATTGTAGGTTACATATCTCTTCTCCCGAGCTGCTTTAAGGATTTTCTCTTTGTCTCTGAGACTCGTAAGTTTTACTATTAGATGTCGGGGTGTTGACCTATTATTATTGATTTTGAGAGCGGTTCTCTGTGCCTCCTGGATTTTGATGCCTGTTTCCTTCCTCACATTAGGGAAGTTCTCTGCTATAATTCGCTCCAATATACCTTCTGCCCCTCTCTCTTTCTCTTCTTCTTCTGGGATCCCAATTATTCTAATGTTTCATCTTATCATATCACTTATCTCTCGAATTCTGCCCTCGTGATCCTGTAGTTGTTTCTCTCTCTTTTCCTCAGCCTCTTTATTTTCCATCATTTGGTCTTCTATATCACTGATTCTCTCTTCTGCCTCATTTATCCTAGCATTTAGTGCCCCCATTTTTGATTGCACCTCATCAATAGCCTTTTTGATTTCGATTTGGTTAGATTTTAGTTCTTTTTTTTCTCCAGAAAGCGTTTCTCTAATAACTTCCACGCTTTTTTCAAGCCCAGCTAGTATCTTTAAAGTCATGATTCTGAACTCTAGGTCCGACATCGTACTAATGTCCGTATTGAGTAGGTCCCTGGCTGACGGTACTACCTCTTGTTCTTTTTGCTGAGGTGATTTCTTTCGTCTTGTCATTTTGTCCAGAGGAGAATAGATGAATGAGAGAACAAAATGCTAACAAGTTTACAACGTCCCCAGCAAATATACTGTATACAAATCAGAAAAGACCTGAAACCAGGGGAAAAGAAAGGGAAAGAAAGAAAAAAGAAAGAGGAAAAAAAAAAGAAAAAAAAGATAAAAACAAAAACAAAACAATACAAAAAAAGCAGAATATGATCAAATATGATCAGGCTAGTGCATAGATCAGTGCCACACACTAGATTTTGGGCGTATTTTGGTTTGTTAGTAAAAAGTGCCTCCTAAAATTTTAACGGAAGAAAGACACATATGTACAAAATAAGGGTTGATACAATGAAGGGATGGAAGATGACTGTAAAGATGAAAATTATAAAAGATTTTATAAAAGGACTTGATAAGATAAGTTGTTTGAAAAAAGAAAGAAGATTTAAGAAAAAAAAAAGGAAAAAGGGAGAGAATATGATCAGTCAGGAGACTAGAACAAAGCCATACACTAGTGATTTAGGGTATATTTTGATCTGTTAGAAGAAAGTGTACCTCAAAATTTTAAAGAGAGAACAACTTATATATATATATGCCAAAAATAAGGGTAACTACTATGAAGGGATAAAATATGACTCTAAAAATGAAAAATAAAAAATGTTTTTTTTTTTTTTTAAAAAGGGATTGATAAGATGTTGGTTGAAAAAGGGAAAAATAAAAATAAAAAAAAACAGTCAACAAAAATTAACTTTGATGAACTAATGAATCATGGTAAAAAAAAAAAAGCCATGAATCTATGTGCAGTATTCTCCTAGCGCTGGAGTTCTCCCATTCTCCTTGATCGATCAACTTGGTCTTGGCTTGCTGGCTGTTTGTGCTGATCTTCTGGGGGAGGGGCCTGTTGCTGTGGTTTCCAAATGTCTTTGCCGGAGGCTGAATTGCCCCGCCCTTGTCGGTCCGGGCTAAGCAAGCTGCTCCGGTTTGCTCTCAGGAGCTTTTGTTCCCTGCAAGCTCTCGGTACAGCTTTGGAGGACCAGGGCAGAAATGGTGGCCTCCCAATCTCCACCCGGAGGAGCTGAGAACTCGGGGCCCCGCTCCTCAGTGTGCCCCCAGAGAAAAGCAGTCACTTCTGTGTCTCCGGTCTCCGGCCGCACTCCGTGCTCACCCGGCCTGTGACCGAGCGTTGCTATTTCTGGCATCCGACCCCGTGTGGAGTCTCCAAACCCAGCAGATCCCTGCAGTGCATTCCCGCACCGCTCCTCTCCGGGAAGGAAGGGGAGTCTCCCCGGATCTGCCGCTTGTTGGGTCCCTGCTGGAGGAGCCGTGGCCCGACTGGGCCGCGGATCACAGTTTATGGCAACCCCGAGCTGAGAGCCCGCGACTCGGCTCCGTCTCTGCAGCCGGCTTCCCCGCTCCGATACCTGGGAGCTCTGGCGCACTCAGGCACCCCCGGTCTCTCTGTGACCCCAAGGGTCCTGAGACCACACTGTCCCGGGAGGATTCCACCCCCCGCTTGGCCACTGTAGCGACGTCCCTCCGCCGAGCCAACTTCTAAAAGGTCCGATTTTGTGCTCCGCGGCTCTATCACTTGCCAGAAGTGGCTGGCGGAGGCCCCTCCCCCGCCATCTATCCTCCCGAATATCGCCTCGGATTCACTTCTCCGCACGCCCTACCTTCCAGTAAGTGGTCGCTTCTCTGTTCAGAGAGTTGTTGCTACTCTCCTGTTCGATCTCCTGTTGAGTTCGTAGGTGTTCAGAATGGTTTGATCCCTATTCAGCTGAATTCCTGAGACCAGACGAAATCTAGGTCTCCTACTCCTCCGCCATCTTGCTCCGCCTCCCCAATAAAGTCTGTTTTAATGTAGAACTTTCACCCATCGATCAAACTAAATATTTTATATTCTCTGAGAAAGTAAAGAAGCAACAATAAGAACAACAGCATTATGTTGAAATTATGGGTACATGAAAGCAAAAATGAGAAACAAGATTTGAATACTGTTTTTGGATGAAAAAAACTCAAGAGTAATAATTTTACATGTTAATAGAATATGTTTATTCGAGGAAACTTATACCACTTCAGATTTCTAATTCTTATCTTTGTGGAACCAGCAAGTATAATAACACTGTGATTAAACTATGATCTATTAGACTACAAGCTCTCTTTTAGTGAGAATAATTTCTGTTTTTGCTCATCCTTGTGTCTCCAGTGCCCAGTGGAATGTTTGGCATGTAGAAAGTCCTTAATCAATATTTTTGAAAGAATAAATGTTTAGCTGTGATTTGGCTTGAAGCAGGGAATTAGACCAAAGAATTTTCCAAGACTTCAAAAAATTGTCATGAAATTGATGCAGTAAGACTCACATGGGAAAATGGGGATATCTCTCAGTGTGCATTTAATCTTAATTTATCCACAAATTCAATAGTCTGTGTTTTTACTTTTATTTCCATATCAGAGGAGAAGCAGCTCATTTGAATTGTTAAAAAAAGAGTATTGATAGACATTCAACAGTCATTCCTCTCCTGCTTTAGTCAAACATTTATGTTTTCACCATTAGTCAGCCAAATCTTCCTAGATAGATAAATCTTGATTGTGCTCATCTGGTCATGGTGGTCTTTCCTTGACAACTTAGTCCTAGGCAGGAGTTGTAATTATGGACAGTGATACAAGAGAACTCTCTATGAGTTCTTGGGAAGATTTTCTTCCCTTTAAAATAGGACACAAGACAGGGAAATTGCAGATTTTACTTCTGCTTGATGTTTTATGCACATGATAGGATATCTGATAGGGCTCTGCTGGATCCATAAGGGGAAAGCCAAGAGAATTGCACCAAAATTGAACCGGAGCTCTGACTTTGCTGAACCAGTGAATTTATAAGCCCTTGAGATTACTACCTCAAGTTTTTCGGTTGGTGAGATAATGTGTCTTTAAAGTCACCTTTAGCAGAGTCTTCTTACCTACAACTGAAAGCATCCTTACTGATTTAGGAAAGGAAGTGACAGCAGAAAGAAAAGAATTATAGACTTAGAATGGACCTCAGAGACCATTTACTCCAACCCCTTTCCCCTACTATGAATCCTCTACGTGGAGGATTGACAATCTGATAGTGAGGCAGAAGTCAGAAAAATGCACAAAACAAGTATAATCACTAGTAAAGGACAGTATTCTGGAACCATTGAGAAGTACAGGCAAATTATCATATATGATTCAGTAGACCCAGAGGGCATCTTCTTCACAAAAAAAATTCTAAGTCAGTAAAGGGCAAATTATTTTCTATCTACTTGAATTAAGATGGTAAGTAATAGCTGTATAAAGATTTCTATTCTAGATGATAAAAATAAAAAAGTAATTTGCTGTTTAAAGCTATAAACTTAGCTCCTTATAGTGAGTACTTTTCTGAGGTTTTAGGTACCTGAGAATTAACTTCTTTAGATACTTATCTGAATGGAATTCACAGACAAATGAAAGATATAGAAAACCATCAACTTCTGTAAGTCTGTGTTCATGGAGTGAAATTTTGTGTTAGTTTGACACTTGGAATGCATATG
This sequence comes from Eumetopias jubatus, assembly GCF_037043125.1. Lineage (NCBI taxonomy): Eukaryota > Metazoa > Chordata > Mammalia > Carnivora > Otariidae > Eumetopias > Eumetopias jubatus. The sequence continues at coordinate 53,042,900 of NW_028274813.1, forward strand.
CCTGCAGATATTAGGATACCAACAGTAGGTAGTTTTCCAGGTTATTTTATAATATATATTTACACCAGGGTAAGTACATATATATGTATTTATGTATGCATGTGTACATACATTCACAATAAAAACATTATTGTTAATTCTTGCTATCTTACATTATGCTTATTTCTTGAGTCTCTTTTACTTCATGGTTATTTTTTAAAATTATTATGTTATGTTAATCACCATACATTACATCATTAGTTTTTGATGTAGTGTTCCATGATTCATTCTTTGTGTATAACACTCAGTGCTCCATGCAGAACGTGCCCTCTTTAATACCCATCACTGGGCTAATGCATCCTCCCACACCCCTCCCCCTAGAACCCTCAGTTTGTTTTTCAGAATCCATAGTCTCTCATGGTTTGTCTCCCCCTCTGATTTCCCCCCCTTCATTCTTCCCCTCCTGCTATCTTCTTCTTCTTCTTCTTCTTCTTTTTAAACATATAATGTATTATTTGTTTCAGAGGTACAACTCAATTTTAAACTTAAATTTTAGGATTCAACTCATTTTGGCTTTATTTTCTATCTACCGATAATGTATTCTGTCCTTCAGGAGAGTAACAAAAAGAAGATGCGATATAAGTAGAATGACTTCTTAACTCATTGGTTATTCTTTAATTATTGAAATCACATAGATATAATTTTTCTAGAGTATAATAAGTATTTAATTAGAAAAAATAATTTTCTAAAATAAATGTTTAAACATATTTGTGGTAGTCATAAAATTTTATTTTCACTTAGCTACAACCAATTATAAATAAATATTTCAGAAGAAATACTTCGTTAGGAGGCATGGAAACTGCTCTACTGTTATGTCCTCTACTTACTAACTCTGTGACACTGGGTGAGTCACTTAATTTTTTTAGTTCTCAGTTGCTCATCTCTAAAGTGGGATAATATCTTATTTGCAAAGGCAGGGAATTGCATTAATTTATTTTTTCCCTCTTAGCTGTAAGAGCTATTCAATATCCTATGGCTTTGAATTTTATGAGTGAAGTCATTAAATATATTAGATGTCTATATTTCCTAGATATTTTTTCCAGAAATGCAAATGTTCTGTAAGATGTAGTCCATCTGCACTTTTAATAAAAATTTCTTTCTGATGAAATATGCATTTTCAGATTTTTTATTGCATTTCAAAAGCTGGTTTGTATTTCAAAGAGAATGTAATCATCAGACTTACTAAGTTTTTTTTAAAGGTATTTGGAACTTTGAAAAAAGCTATTAGATTTAATAAGTACTATGTTATCTTTTATTTTTTTAAAGAAATGATGATCAACTAATTATTTTGTTAGTCACCTACTTGGAGCTGCAGGGAAAGAGCTGGATACATTTGAAGGGGCAGATGGTCTTTTTGCTTGAATCTGTTGGAAAACTTTTAAAGATGAACCATAGCTGATTGGGTGGTTTTCAGTTGTGGGAATTTGATTAGCCTAATTCATGGAGGATCTTTGGATACTAATAGCAGGATTTGCCCCTTTGTTAGGAGGCTGTATTTGCTATTCACCTGTAAGTGGTTATGGATTTGGGGTGAGTGAGGAGTTACTTTTAACCATTTGCTTAGGAAATTCAGAAGAAGAGTGAGGGTGAGTGTGGAGGTTTTTAGTCTAGTCCTTCATTTCCCACAGAAAGGTTTTTCAAACTCTTTTTTTTTAAAGATTTTATTTATTTATTTGAGAGAGAGAGAATGAGAGATAGAGAGCAAGAGAGGGAAGAGGGTCAGAGGGAGAAGCAGACTCCCTGCTGAGCAGGGAGCCCGATGTGGGACTCGATCCCGGGACTCCAGGATCATGACCTGAGCCGGAGGCAGTTGCTTAACCAACTGAGCCACCCAGGCACCCAGGTTTTTCAAACTCTTACCCTATGTGCCTTCAAACTCTTCTTTCACTGGCAATATTCTTAGAACCCAATAAGGTGTGCAGTGAGGTGTTCACCTGGCCCACTTGATGGGGGCCTTCGGTTGTCCCGACTGCTGGAATCTTGGGAGAAAAAGGAAAGTTGAAATAAAGGGCCTAGAAACAGTAGAACCCTGTTCCTTCAGAAATAGGTGCTTTCATGTGGGTCTCATCAAAACAAAATAAAACAAAATTTGGATTGGCTGCTTTCATTCCCTGGGAAAGAAAAGTGCTTTTCATGATCTCATAAGGAAGATTTTGAGGAAGTTCACTTTATTCTGATTTGGCTTTGGAAAAAAATGTTTTATATATATTTGACAATCAAACCTTACTCTTTAGAGAAAATTATAGATCATTTTGATAAGAATGTTTAATTCTTGTTTTTGTGATAACAAAGTTGCCTCAGGCATGGGTGTAGAAAATTAAAAAAAACAATCTCTCCATGTCAGAATGGCTAAAATTCACAACACAGGAAACAACAGATGTTGGCAAGGATGCAGAGAAAGGAGAAACTTCTTGCAGTCTTGGTGGGAATGCAAACTGGTGCAGACACTCTGGAAAACAGTATGGAGGTTCCTCAAACAGTTAAAAATAGAACTACCCTACCACCCATAAAATTGCTTTACTAGGTATTTATCCAAATTTATCCAAAGGATACAAAAATACAGATTGAAAGGGGCACATGCACCCTGACGTTTATAGCAGAATTATCAAGAATAGCCAAATAATGGAAAGAACACAAATGTCCATCAACTGATGAATGGATAAAGAAGAGATGGTGTGTGTGTGTGTGTGTGTGTGTGTGTGTGTGTGTGTGTGTGTGTGTGTGTAATGGAATATTACTCAGCCATCAAAAAGAATGAAATCTTTCCATTTGCAATTATGTGGGTACAACCAGAAAGTATTATGCTAAGTGAAATAAATCAGTCAGAGAAAGACAAATACCATATGCTTTCACTCATATGTGGAATTTAAGAAACAAAACAGATGAACATAGGGGAAAAAAAGAGAGGGAAGCAAACCATAAGAAACTCTTAACTATAGAGAACAAATTGCCAGTTGCTGGAGGGGAGATGGGTGGGGGTAATGGACTAAACAGTTGATGGATATTAAGGAAGACATTAGTGATGAGCATTGGGTCTTATATGTAAGTGATGAATCACTAAATTCTCCTGAGACTAATATTACACTATCTGTTAACTAACTAGAATTTAAATAAAAACATGAAACAAAAAAATAATCTCAAATTGATCTCAGCAGAGACTTCTGTGGGCTTCTCATGTATGTCTGAGGAAAATTGGCACCCTTAATAGATACTTCCTACCCACTTCTGGAAGCCACAGGTGATGTTAAAAAGGCATCCAGGTATGCAGGCTTAGGGGACAATTCCATCCATACCTTCTATTCCAATCTAACATTTCCCGCTCACACTTGACCTCTGCCTCTGTCCCTGGTCCTCATGTTCTGATGCCTAACCTAGATTGCCTGGATGTAGTCCCTTGATAAACCTTGGGTCTATACTCTGGTACTCTGGCCAGTATACTTTATTTTGAGGTTGGCCTAGACCTCTGGACTCTGGTTCAAATCAGCAACCAGGTTACTTGAAATATCAGCTATTACTTACAATAACTGGAAAACATTATCTCTTAAATGAAAACATTTCATTTCTTCATTCTCTCAAGAAGGATGTTTACCAAGGTGCTAATAGTAATAGAAAGAGCAATAGAAAGAGCTATAATCACCTCAGTATCCTATGCTATCAGTTGCCTAGCATAAGTAGACGACAAATTTACTAAATCTATCATCTTTCTCTGCATTATTAAGAAAAATGTATTCTTAGAAAGGGTCTTGTTTGTTCGTTTTTAATAAGAAAAGAGAAGTTTGCCTACAGAGAATATACTAAAACTTCCAAGTTGTGGCCTCTTTTCTTTGTCCTGTATCAGGGAAGATACAGGGAAAAATATCTTGAGAGCAAAAACAGTTTCTTCTTCAAAGCCAACATGTTTGGGCACCTGGGTGGCTCAGTTGGTTAAATGCCTGCCTTCGGCTTGGGTCATGATCCCAGGGTCCTGGGATTGAGTCCTGCCTCGGGCTCCCTGCTCAGCTGGGAATTTGCTTCTCCCTCTGCCCCTCTCCCCTACTCGTGCTCTCTCTCTCAAAAATAAATAAAATCTTTAAAAAAAGCCAACATTTTTTTTATTAGTAAAAGTTACAAATGAAAGTTGCCAAGACTCCATAATTCTATCCAATAATAATGACTGTGTGGGGAATTTTGCCACTTGGAACATAGAACCAGGATTCTTACATTATCCTACGATTTTTATTGTATGCTAAATAAGGAAAAAGCGAAGACACTGGCATTCAACTGTTTTCAGCATGTTGGTAAGTTCTTCCACTGGATCAATACTAGAGGTAATCAAGATGGCGTTTAAATTAATTAAACTTTCTTTGAGTTTAAATTAGACAATGTATTTTGTTTACTAGACGTACAAACCTTGTTTAAATGAGATTTAAAAAGCTTTTGTTTCTGACTGATGAATTTTGCAAAGTGTTGCTACATATATCATTTCTAATTCAGGGTTCAGAATACAGAAGTCCATTTGATTGTGATAAGTTGTCACATAAACAAAGATAAAAGGAAATTTAGTTGAATGTCCATCATGGTTTGTGAACAGATAACTGCTTATCTTGATGATTTTTCTTTTCAAAATAGATTGCTCAAACTGAACCACATTCTCCTATTACATACACATTTGGTTTGTTTTCTTCTTTTACAGGTCTTTTGTTTTCAGTGAAGGCTTTTAATGCAGTTTTTTTTTCCTTAGGTAGCAAAATATATTTTAGATACATAGTACTATTAATTTTTCCTCTTCAGAAAAAAAATCCCCTTGAGGGATTGAGCCAAAACATTTAGCTATACTAATTAATGTTTATATCATTAGAGTCACAGTCCTCCACTGAACACATCGCTGGGCAGGTCAGCACCACATGGATGAAAATACCACCAGTTTATGAAGAAGGTGAAATTATATCCAGGTGCCCAGGTACCTGCCATTGAGCAAAGTGTGCCCACAGCGTCCTGGAAAGCTGTTGTGGTCAGAAATATGGAGGGAGCTGCTTGTTTTACCTCTCTCAGGACATGTGCACCCCTTTTGAAACGTCTCTGTTATAGCATGTCAGTGGATTAGCCCAGGGATCTGTGTTTTGATAAAACAGTGTATTAATCACTTGGCTATAATTTGTAGTACATTTCTTTCTTTAACTTTGGTTCACAGTTTGAAGACTGCCTTCCCAGTCTGCTTATTCTGCGCAATATGAGGGAGGAATCAGGGGAATGGTTGCTAGAAAAAAAAGTCCTGGGATAGCTTATGGATTAAGGAATGATAGAGATTTACAGCAATATATTAAAATGTAGGGAAGGGCTGATGACCAGACAGGACTGATCAGTGGATATTGCAATTGCGTTCTTGCATCTTTCTCTCTCCCATTTTGTAGTAGTTTTGTGGTTAGGGGTGGGATGAGACCTACCATACTAGGGGTGGTTCCTAATTCTTTCAATCCTAGCTGGCTGATCACATCCTCTTTGCCCCCGGGTTCAGAGAACAGTGTAAGCCAATCAGTGAGTGCTTTCTCCAATGGCTTAGGAAAGGACAATGATGTAATTTGGGCTAGGAGATGTGAAGAGGTTTGCTGGAAGCTGACCAGGACTTTCTCCCCTTCTGGACAGTGAGAGTTGAGTGTGTGAAAGTGATAAAGGAATTTTTGTTGTTGTTGTTGTTGTCACACCAGAGAAGAAAGACATTGGCTAGTGGTGATTAAAAGAAAAGCAGAGGGAAGAGGGAAAGAAACCAGGTCCTTGATGGCATTGTTGAGCTGCTGAATCAAACTAAAACTAAGCCTTCCATTTCTCTGAACCTTCCAGTTACATGAATCAATAAATCCTCTTTATTGCTTAAGTCAGGTTGAATTGGGTTTTCCATTACTTACAAAATGAAGAGTCTAGGTTGATATAGAATGGTAGTTTTGGAAGACTTGGAGAAAGAAATGGCTTTAGCCATTTTAATTGTCCAGTTTCCATATTTAGCAAAGATTAAAATACAAAGCTGTCATTTTGCATGATATCTGCAATAATGCACTGAATGAAACCTAGGAATATGGAATAGGGAAATAAATAAAACCTTGCCCAATGGATTTTTAGTTCAACTTAAAAGACAAAAATAAATAGCTTGCCAGATGGAAGACCACAGTAGTTATCATTAAAAGGCTAATTATTGGCCTTTTTATTTATTAAAAGCTAATTATTGGCCTAATTATTTACACAGATGGAAATTTCTCTTTATTATTTACAAAGCCTTGTTTTGAAAATATCCCTTTAGAGTAAATCCTTTCACATGTTCTGAGTCTTTTAGGAATCAGGAACAAAAATCTTTGTTTATAGAGTTTTTATATGACTGTTCTCAATATGAACATGGTTCAGAGTGATGCCAACATCAATAGAAACTCAAGGGTATCTCGCTCTTATGTGTGTTTAGGTGATGCAAACTAAATGTTAAGCAGGGAAGATAAATTGGGGAAGAAGAAAGTTTATCAATCAAGGAATAGATAAAAATGATGAACTTAGAAAGTAGGCTCCTAAAACCAAGTGCTCTGTACCAGGCCTAGGGAAATCACTTTTGTTTTATTTATTCAGTGAGTATTTGTTAAGTATCCATGCCGTGCGTAGTCTGCATCAGTGCTACATGGAATAATCACCCATCTAAAAGTCACACCTCATATTCCAACTCAATATCACTGCTTCCATGAAGCCTTCCCTTTTTAGTCCAGACCCCTTTTCTGATCCCTGGTACTTATGAAAGGTATTGCGTCATTTGATTTTGTTATTTACTATTCTATATTGTACTCTAATGTATGTGAAATAGTAAATTGTAGGGATTTTGGAGACCACACACTATGTGTGAGTCCAGTCCCTTTACCTGTTACCTGTGTGACTTCGAGAATTCTCTGGCATTTTCTGAACCTATTCTCTGAACCTTGGCTGCCTCATCTGTAGAAAGAGAATAATGATTTGTACCTCCCAGAGTTGTGGTTGTGAGATTTAAAGGACATAATGAATGTGAAGCACTTATCCTAGTGGCTGAATGATAATTAGCATTCATAATAATATGTAATTAAGTATAATAGATTTTATATTGAGAAGTAGGTTTTTATATTAGACTAATCATGTTGAGCCAGATGTTTTACATTTAGTTAGGCAATAAATGTTTACTGAATCGAAATCAGTTTTAGTTTGGACTTTGAGGAAAATATAAGATTTTGAGACATTGTTACTTATGCATATAGTATGTAATTTATAACCTCGATTTACCAATAATTAGGTGCATTGCATTCTTAAAGCACTTTGCTGCTTCTAAAGTAAATGTAATGTATTTGGCATAATTTGATTCTCTCTGTCATCTCATGATCTCTTCTGGGTAGGTATATTTACCTGTGTTTTATAGTTGTAATATTTGGGGATCAGGAAGGAGAAAGATGGCACTGTCTATAACTGGAATAATTGAACTAAAGCCTAAATCTTCTGAATGTGACCTGAGGCTTCCTTCTGTAAAAATGACTGAAATCACCATTCTTTTTGATTGTTCTTAAAGACTTGTCTTTATGAGTATGGCAACTACTTCAAATGCTTTTACAGTAACATTAACTTTCTAGAAGGAGTAGTGGAGGATGGGGAAAAAACAAAAGGGAAAAGTGCTTTAAAAAGGCTTTTTGGGAGATGAGTAGAAGTCTCTCAAGGCACACTTTTTTTTTTTTTAAGGATTTTATTTATTTATTTGAGAGAGAGAGAGAGATGGCACAAGCAGGGGAAGTGGCAGAGGGAGAGGGAGAAGCAGGCTCCTTGCTGAGCAGAGAGCCCTCCTGACCTGAGCCGAAGGTAGACACTTAACTAACAAAGCCACCCATGTGCCCCTGGAGGCACACGTTTTTGAGAGAGTTTGTATTGATGTTGTATCTATACAACATCAAAAGAATCTAAATTTCTTTTTTTAAGATTTTATTTATTTATTAGAGAGAGAGAGAGAGTGCGCATGCACAAGCAGGGGGGAGGGGCAGACGGAGAGGGAGAAGCAGACTCCCCGCTGAGTGGGGAGCCTACCACAGGCTCAATCCCAGGATCCTGGGAACATGACCTGAGCTAAAGGCAGCCGCTTCTGACTGAACCACCCAGGAACCCCTAAATCTAAATTTCTGAAGAATTTTTGAAGAATATTAATTGTTTTTTAAAATAGTCTCTGCTTTTTAGCAACAACCACTTTTTGGAGACAATTGTTTTTTCTTCAGAAATTTATCTTGGGAAGAACTAAAAGGGGGAAAACAAAACACTCAATCACTTGAGGGCAGAACTGCAACAGAGAGAGAGGGAAAAGTTTTTTTAGCCTGAAACAATGGTTTCAGATGACCATAAATAAACTGATTGTTGCCCAACCAGCAGCAGCATATCAACAGAATATAAAGATAATATTTCTACATTAGTCATTATGTTCTGAGAAGTAGATGAGGCCCTGAAATAATTTCTCAAGAAGTATTGAAGCAATGCTAAAAATAGCACCCTGGTATAGTTCAACTCTTGATAGGAATCAACTGAGTATGCAAGTTTTTACAGCAAGGGCATTTTACCATCCTGTGTCTTCAATGTAATTGAATATGTGGTCAGCGCTGAATATATAAAATTGCTCGTGCAGAGTTATTTTTAACTGTGATTCAGAAGGAGATAAGCTTAAGGGTTTAGCAATGAGTGTGATAGGAAAAAATAAATAGTCTTAATTTGGTTTAAGATGAATATAAAAATCCATGAATTTTATTGAGGACTTTCTCTACAGAGTAGCCAGGGCATATTTTTAATTAGTCAAGTACTTAATAATTATTTATTTATTTGGGGACACAAAAAGAATTCAGCTTATAAGCTTGGGTACTAAGAGAGGACAAGCCTGAAACAATGAGATCAGTGGGAAATTCTTCAGAAATAACTATGAATTCATAGGTAGTCATTGATGAGAGATTATTATAGACTAGAGATGTCAGAGAAGGCTTCAGTGAAAAGGTAGGTCTTCTGTGGATACATGGTTAACAGAGAAAGTAAAAGCCACAAGAAGCAAGATGTATAGAATGTGCAAAGGTCTCAGGTGTATGAAAAAGCATGATACAGAAAACAAGGAGGGAGGACTGTTCATTCCAGCCACATTAATCTTTCCTTCCTTTAAGTGTTCATATACTTCCCATCTTTGCCCCCTATCTGACAGTAATTGTATAGTATTATATTTGCTTTCTATTGCTGTGTAACAAATTATAAAAAGATTACTTAGCAGCTTAAAATAACACCCATTTATTTATTATCTAACAGTTCTGTAGATCAGAAGTCCAGATGGGCTCAACTGGGTTCTCTGCTTAAGGCTTCACAAATCTGATATCAAGGTGTCAGATAGTCTGAATGCTTAACTGGAGACCCTGGTGAGGAATCTATTTCCAAACTCATGCAGTTATTGGCAGAGTTTAGTTCCTTGGGGTTGTAGGACTGAGGTTCTTATTTCCTTGTTAGCTATCAGTAGGAAGCTTCTCTCATCTAGAGGATGCTTGCATTCCTTGCTACAGGGCTTTCTCCATCTCAAAGCCAGCATAGGCCTGTCAAATCCTTTATATTCTTTGAATCTTTCTGACTTCTTCTTCTGAAACTAGCTGGAGAAAACTCCTTTCTGCTTTTAAAAAGGGCTTATATGATTTTGTTTTATATTAGGTTCACTTGGATAATATATTTTAAGGTCAACTGATAAGTAACTTTAATTATATCTGCAAAATCCCTTTTGCCATGCTATGTAACATAATAACGAGAGTAACAAGAAGTGCTGGAGATTATGGGGCCATCTTAGAATTCTGCCTACCACATTTGTGTTTGTTATTTGGGAATATCATGAATAGGTATGCTTTCTCCATAGAGCTCAATTGTAAGCTGCCTGAAGATAGGAAGTTCTTTTCTACTTCACTAAAGTTCTCCACAGCATTTATAACAGTCTATTTTTAGTTATAACAGTCTATATTTAATTCAAAATGTTAAATACATTTTGAATTAAATTACTTTGCTCTAGAGGGAGAAGAATGAAATGTGCCTGTTGTCTTGAAGGCTTTTTATTCATTAAATTTGGGCCCTCAGTTCCAAAGCTAAGTGAAATGTCATTCAGCTGTCTAGAAGCATTCAGACTGATCCAGCTAACCTGTCCAGTTATTTCAGGCAATCTGCTTTCGTGCTTGGAGGGTGATTGCTGTGGGACATTGAGCTTTAGAATGCAAATGTCTGAAATATAGAGAAGAAAGTCATGCACGTTTTCTGGGATGTATTCTGCTGTTAAGGCTCAATAAATAAAGCTGGATTAGGGATAAAACTACATGTTGATGAGTTTTATTGTATTGGTGGATCTTTATCTTATAATCTTATTATATGATTTAAAAATTCAGGCTATCTTTCCAATTTTTTGGATGATGTAAATATTTTGAAAAAAATAAAAAAAACCCTATTACTAATAAAGATGGATTAAATGTATTTTAAAGCAGTACAGTAGACATTTCCTTCTATGAGAAGGAACATGTGCATGCCAAACTCTGGTATCATCAGGGTGGTTAGCTGTGTGATAAAAATTTTGAATTCCAAGAAGGGAAAGAGAAATTATCTTTAAGAAACTTGTATTTTTTTTCCAGGAAGAATGAGAGAGAAAACTCGAGGCTATAGCCAAAAGCATCATAAGGGTTAAGAAGTTAGTTCAGTTGGTAATTATAAACAGCATTTGAGAACTGACTCAGAAAAATAGGAAAGATAATAGCCCCTGCCCTGTCACTGGTGTTAATTGTCCTGAAAAGATTTTAGTTATATTTTATACCTCTGAATGGATCATTATTATTATTTTTAAAAGATTTTATTTATTTGACAGAGAGAGAGCCAGAGAGCACAAATGGAGGAAACAGTAGAGGGAGCTGGAGAAGCAGGGTCCCCGCTGAGCAGGGCCCCAGATGTGGGGCTTGATTCCAGGACCTTGGGATCATGACCTGAGCCGAAGGCAGCCGTTTAACAGACTGAGCCACCCAGGTGCCCCAGATCATTATTATTTTATATGGTCTTTATTCGCAAATAAGGAAGAGGAAAATCCTCTGCCAAAAGGGATTTATACCTTCCCAGCTATTTCCTATCTCAACCCCAAATCCAAGACTATCACTATTTTAACCCTTTATAATATCAACACATGAAGGCAGAACCATGTGTTTTGAAATTCTTAAAGATTGTGCAAATGATACGGTGCTCTTTTTTTTTTGCAGTAGAGGAAAATTGGTAGCCTGATGCACCTGAAACCCCTTAGCAAATTTATGCCAGAGTTGGCAGGTTTTGTAGAGTCCCTGTCACCTGGCTGCCATTTCTCTAATCATTAATTTCCTTTACGATTAGCCCTAGTAATTAGCTTCCTCTAAGGAACAAAAAAAATGGAGTAATCACCTTTTATATTCCAAGGTGATGCTCACAACATTTATTATCTCCACCATATTTATTGTCACAGTAAACTTGTACTTGACTTGTTTATAGGGATGAGAGTTTGAATCAAGTCTTCCTCAGTTGCCTTTTTTGGCCAGTGACAACAAAAAGACAGTAGGAATAAAAAAGGTATATCCATGACTATGCAGAGATGGCAGTTCTGTGTTGCCTTCAAGGAGACGATATTAAGAAATGGATCTTAAGAGTACAAAGGCTTTTCTATGAACAAATGCAGTGTTTTGCAATACCACGTGTTTCCACATAGCCCTTAGGTCTCTGTAAAGATCTCTTCAATATAGAGCACATGAAATAACATTAACTTGTTCACTTATTATGTTTTACCGTTGCCTTTCTCACATTTTAAGCGAAACCTTTCAATAAATCTATCTTTCTGGAAAGTAGTGTATTTAAACTCAGCAGTGGCACTTAATGATATAAGAACAGTTCTTTCTCTTCTCTCTAGTGCCACTATCTAGAACAGAATAAGAACAATTTATAATAGCAAGAAGTTAAGTTCTTTGAGGAGTTTTCATTAGAATTGTATAAATGGGCGAGCTGGTGTAATTGCTAAGCTGAATTTCAAATAGCTGACTAGGGATAACATGGTTAGACTGCTGTTTTCTTAACGAATTTACTACAAAAAAGGCTGTAGAAATGTCATGGATTACTTGTGGCATCATTAATATTTTAAAGTGTGGCATTATAAAATATTTAAATGTAAATATTTTGATGTGAGCATCTTAATACAGTTGCAGCACAGTAAGATTAGAAAGGTCTCATATGCAGCATTTTAATTAAATCCATAAAGAACACTCCTTTAACTTCTATGCAAGCTCTTGTTTAAATCCAGTATAATGCTTGCATTTCATTGATTGCTTCCACAAATTATGTGTCTTGTAGTCACACTTTATTTTTCAGAGACAAATGATAATTCTTCCACTTGGAGTTTTCCCCAAGCAACTTATTAGAATATTAAGTTTGCAAGGAGTGGTTACATGAAACTTACTGATCATATGTATATACTTCTTTGGGTTTAGAGAGACAAGTTTCCTATAGTGTCATGTCTAATGCACAAGCTTTTGTGTTTTGATGGAGTCAATGAAAATATTCTACCTACTTTTAACATATTTACTATATTTTTATTTTAGCACTGTGGTTTTCCAGAGAAGTGTCTTACAGAGACTTTGTCATCATCATCAGGAGTGGCATTTTCTGAGTGTCTAAGTGGGAATAAAATAGAGAATAGATAGAACACACTTAGAATGCAAGTGTATTCAAAGTATGTGTGTGTATATATATATATATATATATATACACACACACATACATGAATATGCATGTATGTATATATGTGAATAATAAGTGAAGTGAATAATAAGCGAAGTGTGTGTTTATATATGTCTGTATCCTTATGTAAGTGCAAACTATGGTGATGAACAGCTGAAAAGTTAATATTTCATTGATTTTTTTCACTTATTTCTTCCTTCTCTTCTTCATCTACTCAACAATCATTCACTAGGCATTTCCTATTTGCCAGGCATTGTGCCAGGTTTTGCAGAACAGAATAATGAAACAGATACAATCTCTATCCTCAAGAAGATTACATCTAACTCAGGAAATAGATAAGCATGATAAGTCTTTTATTAGTACCTAATACCTATTTTGGATTTCTTCCTTGCCCTCTACTCTGCTCAGTCCCAGATGTGTATTATGATCAGTCTAAAGTTTTTGACTTAGAGTTTGGGCCTCAGACTTCATGGCCATGCCATCCCCTCCTACTTTCCCAGCCTTCCCTGGAGTTAGTGCTGGCCATGTGACTCAATTCTGGCCAGTGAAACATAAGTTAAAATTAATTTTCTGGGAGGGTTTTTTTTTTTTAACCAGAAACACTTTTATTGTCCTGGTAAACAAAGTGACACTGATGGCACCACCCCCTCTCTTCTCTTTTACCACCTTCTTCTGTCTTCAATGTGGATGTGAAGCATTATCAGATACCTGATAACCATGAAGGAAAGACCAGGAGAATCCCAGAGACACCATGGAACTGAACCAGTGCTGGCAGTCTCTTATCTCTAGACTTATTATTATGTGAGAAAAATGAATTTTTAATTATTTGAATCACTATTAGATTCTCTGTTACTTCAGGTAAACGACATCTGAAGTGACACAAAGAGTAAGCAGGCAATTACGGGACAGTGTAATAAATGCTATGTTAGGTTACGTACAGGTGCTGTTTGAATATGTAAAAACATTCCTGTCATTTGGATTCAGAGCAGGCTTTGTAGAGGACTGATGCCCAAGATGATCCTTAATTAGGTGCTCTGGCAAATTCACTATAGTGAGTCATGAATATTGTAATCCTGATGTCCACTAAGAATTTTTGTATGAAATGTGCCAAATTCTTCATTTTTATAGATAGGCAGCAATATTCTTTTTTTGGGTCTTTATTTCTAAGAGAATTAAGAGTTTTTAAGAGTTTAATTTTGTTCTAGGATGAGTTGGTCATGATTCCATCAGAGACTCTATTGTTGCTGGTTGAAACAAAGGTAGTTTTAAGTTGCACTGCTGGGCGGCGGGGAGTCGGGGGGCACTTAGCCACTCATTTGGCCACCTCTGTGCAGAAGTGGCATTGTCTGAATCAAGTTCTCTCTGGACACCTCAATTTCATAAGAAGATGACAACTTACTTCTGGCTTGGCCAGCTGTTAAAGCATAGGGAACTGCAGTTAGCCTTCAACCTAGAATAATAAAAATTTAGGTACTTGAAAGTTTAACCACTGCTCAGTCCTTACTGATAATTTGGTTGAAAGAAAAAGCATACATGCTGGTTTGCTCAAAGGATTTGCAGTCCATTTAAAAATTTGATTGCTGGGGCGCCTGGGTGGCTCAGATGGTTAAGCGTCTGCCTTTGGCTCAGGTCATGATCTCAGGGTTCTGAGATTGAGCCCCACATCTCTCCCAGCTCAGCAGGGAGTCTGCTTCTCCCTCTCCCTCTGCCTCTCCCCCTGCTTGTGCTCTGTCTGTCTGTCTCTCTCTCAAATGAATAAATAAAATCTTTAAAAAAAATAAAAAATTTGATTCCTAGTTCATGCCAGGTAAACAGAAAACTGGAACCTCACCCCATTTCTGATCTCCCCTGTAGAATTGCCTTTGCCAACTTGCACTTTGACATTACATCATTGAGTACTTTGAGGGTGTTAAAAGAAATAGTTCTATGAGACGCATTGTCACACTTACTGTAAGGGTGCTATGGAGGGTGAAGTTTACTATCTCACACAGTTTACTTATTTTTAGATCCATGTGAAAAACATTTCTTTGTTTTCTGTATCAGGAAAAGCTGTGCTTCTTCTAAGGAATTGGTGGGTTTTATCTTATGGACACTGAGAAGCACATAACTGTTCATGTTTTCCTTCCTGGTATGACTAATATAATTCCCAATTTTTGGCTCACTTCTGGCAAATATATAGGTATCAGCCTTCTTCCTTCTTTCCTCTCTCCCTTCCTTCTTCCCCTCCTCCCTCCCTTCCTTCTTCTTTTTTTTTTTTTTTTCTGCTAATCTCATTCATGGGGTTATCTTATATTTCTTTTTTTCCCCATTTTTTTAGAGAGTGAGAGAGAGGTGAGGGGGGAAGGGCAGAGAAAGAGAGGGAGAAAGAGAATTTTAAGCAGGCTCCCTGCCCAGTACTGAGCCCGACGTGGGCCCTGAGATCATGACCTTAGCTAAAATCAAGAGTCAGATGCTTAACCGACTGACACCCAGGTACCCCATCTTATGTTTCTTACTTGCATGCTTCTTTCTCCCTCCTAATTTATTTCTGTTTTAAAATTTGATTTTCTTATATTTTGTGATATTGCCTGAATTTTTGCTAAATGTTTCATATCCTTGCTGGTATAAGGCAGGATATGTGTGCATATATACAAGCCAGAACACACGAGAGGAAGCATTTTGCCTGTAGCACTTCAAAGTAAAACATTTTTTCTGTTGCTTGATAGAAGTGAGTTTAGAGTAGGAGTTCCTTTGAAAGTTATGTCCTCAACATGACTCTTAATATTAGAGGAAATGTTTTTAACCTTCCCCAACCCCCCCCTCTTGAGTTAACTTTACTTTGGCTTAAAAGTGTTTTTGGTTGAGAAAGAAATTCTGCAATTGATAGTTCTCACAGCAGTGTTTGCAATTAAAGTAGAAGCTTGGGGAGAGGAGGTTGGGGAATGTGTAAAGAAGATTTTCCTTTTTTCTTCTTTAAGTTTTAACACCAAGTCAAATTTTTTTTCTGACCTTGAAGTGTTGGTTAGAAATTATCTGGCAATCTGAGTGCTATCACTTAAAATACTTTTTTTTTATTATCAGAGAAATTAATAACAACTAAGTATCTGAGCTGGAACATTTATTATATTCTGATGTCTAGCCCTTTTAAACTTAATAATGGATTATTTTAATGTTAACCATACAAATAGTTGCATAGGATTTGTTATAAGAGATCTAGAGAAGATGAATAATTTTTTTTGTGAAGCCAGAGATATTTTTTTTCCTGAAATTTTTAGTGATTGCTATAATACTTTAAGGAAATGGGCATGTTTTGAACAATGAAGTGAAATAGGGTAGAAAAATCCTAGTCAATTAGGAATTTGCTCCCCTGTCACCCAAAGAGATTCTAAAAGAACCCAAGGGAACACTGGCTTCCTTAGTAGGATGGTAAGCAAGTAGGGGAGGATTTTCTTCATTCATTTATTGCCATTCTACCTCATCATAGAAACTAAGGTGTAGCTAGGGGAAGTTGATGGCTTCGAGCGAGAAGAGGAGACTTGGGTTGGATCCCACCTTCCCTGACCAATCTGACCAGGCATTTTGCCAAAGACAGCTGCTCAGCACTCATTTTTTTTCTAGATCCACGAGAGGGGCAAGGCTTCCTTTACCTGTGGCTGAGCTCTCTATTTCTCTGTTGTATGGAATCAGTGCTGACAGGGAGAAGAATCTCCAACGGGGGTAGGGGGCATCACATGGTCCCCCTCCATCCCCAACACAAACATACACATACACAGAAGAGACATTGTCACATTAGGTGTACCTACCTATCTGACCCTCAGGGAGCCTGGAGCAGATATCCCTCTATTCCAGATGTTGAGGATGTAGAAATTAGAGGCTGGGAGTACTGGAGCTGGCAGGAATAGCATTTAGGTAAAGCACATTTCATTTGTAAGTATATAAAATATTTATTTAGGAAAAAATATGACTGAGATTATATTCTGAGATATATATTTTGGTCTTCCTGTATTTCCCATGTTTTTCTTCCAAGGAGTCAAATGGATAATGTGCTCTTTTGTGCTTATTGTCACAGGGGATGAATGTAGCAGGCCAACCAGCAGAGTGATGCATGCCAAATATTTCCCTCCCTGGCTTTTGTTTCGTTAAGACTCAATCCCAGAGTTAAGAGTATTTGTAGGTACAGACAGTGTCTCATGCAGGAAGAAGGAAAGTAGAACTTTACCTCAGGTAAAGGGAGAGTCCTCCAATGTCTGCCATAGCACCAGCCAAGTCATAGAGGATGGGAGGATGGGTGAACCTCTGAATTTCTTACCTTTTCTCACACAGCTGGCTGAGAAGATATTTATCATCCTTTTCTTAGGACTTGTTAGTCCAGAAGTTCACTTGAGCCTTCAGAATCTTTTGCAAGGCTGCCTGTGGTCCTATCTGCCTTTCTACTGCACACAGCTATTTTCTCTCAGTGGCTTTGCTGCTTATCTCAGTGGTCCTGCTGGCAAGCAGAGCAAAGCTCTTCTGGACTCTGTAGACCCATAGAATTCTGTCTCTGTCTCTCTCTTCTTTCCCTCCAGGAGAAGTCCCTCTCCCTCCCCCCCCCTTTTTTTTCTGGGGGAAATCTCTTTCCCTTCATGTTTCTGGCTAATACAATGTCATTGTTTGAAAATCCTCTTCTTTTCACCTCCTCTACAGAGCTCCAAATCTTAGGCTTTGAAGATAATAGGAAGATTGGAAGCTACTTTCCTCCTTTTCCCATATTTAATTTGAGCAAGGAGAAGAGTTTGGCTGCTTACTTGAATTAAAGGAAGAGAAAGGGGAAAGTACAGATGGAAAAAACCCTGCAGATCAGTATTTCAAAATATTACCCTAACCAAATGGGGCATTGGGAAGTAGGTGTATAAGATGAGCAGACAAATCACAGGGAATTTGGCAAATATTTGCTTATCCCATCTGTCCTGAAACTATTAAAAATATAGACTTCCCTCTCTTCCCATCAAGGCCTTGTATGTTTTTAATATTTTTCAAGTTGGGTGGTGTTGGGGTAGTTCAAGCCCTTAGTAAGTGAATGTAGAAGCTACTAAAGATCATGAAACCAGAACATGATTGCAGTTGGCAATCTATGGGTCTGCTAGCTTACAAATAATATGTGGGAGGAGGAGGGGAAAGGAACAGGACAGAAAATGGAGGTAGGGGAATGCCATTCCCTTCACAGTTTGGGAGGATGCGATGTTTAATCTCTTCTTAATGTGAAAAAGCTACTAAATCATGTCTTATGTTTACAATGACTTTTTATGAGTGGCCCTATAGGCCCTTATTTTTGATCGGTACCCTTTGTATTTAACTTTTGATTTTTTCCAGATTTTTTTTTCAATTTTGAGCTTCTATTAAATCAAGGTTTCACATATTAGTTTTACTTGAAAGGTTTTGATTTAGTCCTTTACCTGATGCCTAAGCTTTGATGTAAAGCTGAGCTTTTTGTAAAGTCTATCCCTCCTTTATAGATCAGCTCCTTTTGTTTATACCTGGGCATGAAATGTGCCTGACGACCCACTGAGCCATATAAAGAAAGGATTTCTGAAAAGTAGAGAAAATGACTGTGCTGGTAGGTCCTGAAATACTCCCCCAGATTGTGGCTGAAGCAATTTAAAATGTCCCTACTACATTACCCATAGCTGATGAACCTCCGGGAGGGCTACCTTCCCAGGAGCTGGCACTGGCACTGCTGTGGTTTGGGTTAATGTGATCTTGGTGAGGAGGTGTTTCTGTTTTTTAGTGTGTTCAATTCCTGCTGTATTTTGAAAGAGGTGAGGGATGCCTATTGATCAATTGGCTCCAAGAGGGGCCTTGCCAAAATGATTCTACATTGGCTTCCAGCAGTATTCTTGATGTCTGCTGTGTGTGATGGCCAGACATGCACCAATCCCAGGGCACTTTTTAATTGGAATGGCTGTTCAAACAGTAAGCATGATTTCACAGTTTTCATTTCCCTCTAACTATACTCTAGGCCTTTGCTCTTTAAGTAGGAGAAAGAATCATTTATTTTTCAATATTGAATTCTCTTTTCTGTTTGGAAACAGTCCACAGATTGTTTTTAAAGAAATTCAGGAAAATGAGAATGGTTGACTCAATTATCTATACTAGAGTAAATTAGCAGATTATGAAAAACAAAGAAAGTTCTTCAGAATCCTATTACTACTATAGGCTTACCGCCAAACCTACCTTCTCCTTTTATACAAAAGTTTGTCAGGTAAGCAGATTCTATTTGTTTCCCAAGCACTCAAGGGTATTTTAAGAAAAGGGGTCAATTGAAAGACTCTTTAAAAAGAAACTGAGGTGTTTGGTCCTCTATCCATGCTCACCTCAGACCTACTTCTGGTTGTTGTAGAAGCAACTTCATGTGTGGGTTAAAAGTTCAAATTCCAGCAGCCTGATTCTTACTAGCTGGGTCATCTTGAGCAGGTTGTTTGACCACTATTTTCCCAGTTTTCTCATCTGTAAAATGGGAAGAATGATAATGGATTAAATGGGATATTACTTTTTAGGAGCTTTGAAGATTCCTGGCACCAGGTTGACTATGACCACTCTTACCCACTAGACTCTTCCCTTAGATTGACTCACAGTCTGGTAGCCTCCCCTTATGTAATCTTACTCTTGTGTTTCAGATCCAAGTGCGAAAGGGGAGAAATAATTCAATGTCTTTTTATGATCTGTCTTACTATTTCCTTGAGTTTTTAGGCCTATTATTACTAATTAACATTTGTGTAGATTCGATTGTTTACAGAAAATTTTTACCTTCTTTTATAGGGTTTTATCCTCACAATACTCCTGTGTCATTAAGAATTGGTAGGACGTAATGTCAGCAAGATGGTGGAATAGGAGTTTTCGAGTGTCATCCCCTCACAGAACATTGATTTGGATAATTACCCACAAATGAGTAAACCTTTGTGGCAGTCTGGGAGTTCCAGCATACCATTGTAGAAAAAAAATCCAAGAATAAATGCCTTGAAGAGAGTTAGAACAGTTTCACTTTATCTATATCACTCCTCCTTCAAGATAGCACAACCCATTGCCAAGAGAGAACCCCTCATCCTGAGATTTCTCCCATGGGGGAAAGTGAGAGCATGGTGAATGAGTGCATGGCTCTTGAAGCTTGCAGAATGTTACCAAAGAGGTCCACATTTTCCTTACCCCACCAGAATACTAAGGTGATATATATGCCTGAGGGATTGGAAGATGCTGGGAGCATAGCAGTTAGGGATCAGAACCCATCAAAGGGACATATATCTAACTAACTGCTTTGTGGTACTTATCAAGAAGACCACCCATGAGTTGCAGGCTGCATCTTGCATGCAGATGCTCCCAGCTTACTCATGAGCATACCCAATGCTCTGTGTGCCTTACCTGCCCATCCTGTGGCTGACTGCCTGTGTGCACCCCTGCAGATGGCAAATGAGAGCCTTTGCAAACAGCTAGTACACATGTGCAGAAGGCAAGCCTGATTCTGCTGGATTGGGAGAAAGCATACAGACTTGAGGATTTTTAGGACACCCCTTAGTGAAAGGAAATAGGAGGCTCTCAGAACTTGGTCTGGCACTGCAGGATTGAGAGAAGGCATATAATCTTATGACTTCCCTTTCAAGAGGGAACAAGAAGTGTAGAGTGGGTGCATCCATAGAAAGGATCTGAGAAAGCCTCAGAATCCCTAGCTAGGCTGACTAGTGATGGTATATCTCTCCTGAAAGCAGTCATTAAAGACTGGAGGAGCTGTCTTCAAAGGTGAAGACAGTAATGCAAGACTTCAGGGAACATCAAATAAAGTAACATGACACAACTAAAAGAACACAATAATTTTTCAGTAACTGACATCAAAGAAACGGAGGTCTACAGATTACCTGACAAAGAATTAAGAATAATAATTTTAAGGAAGCTCAGTGAGCTACAAGAGAATGCAAGAAGAAAACTCAACAAAATCAGGAAATAATACATGAACAAAATGAGAAGTTCTCAGAGAGATAGGAATAAAAAAGAACTAAACAGAAATTCTGAAGCTGAAGAATACAATGAATAGAATTTTAAAAATGCAATAGAGAGTGTCAAGATTAAACTTGACTAAGCAGAAGAAAGAATCCATGAACTCAAAGATGTAGCATTTGAAATTATCGAGTCAGAGGACAGAAAAGAAAAAAATAATGAAAAAGTGAAGAAAGTCTCTATGACATCTATGACATTATCAAGAGAAACAATTTACAAATTATAAAAATCCCAAAAGGAGAGGAGAAGAAGAAAGAGCAGAAAACTTATTTAAGAAATAATAGCTAAAAACTTTCCAAATCTGGGGAGAAATATGGACATGATTTCTAACCAGGTTCAACCCAAAGAGGTCTTCACTGAGACACATTATAAAAAAACTGTTAAAAATCAAAGATGAGAGAATTTTGAAAACAGTAAGAGAAACTCATCACATAAAAGGGAACCCAATAAGGATGTTAGAGAGTTTCCCAACAGAAACTGTGCAGGCTAGCAGAGAGTGTGGTGATATATTTAAAGTGCTGAAAGAGAAACAAACAAACAAACAAACAAACAAACAAACAAACTTGCCAGCAAGGAATGCCTTACCTTGCAAAGCTGTCCTTCACAAATGAAGGAGAGGTAAAGACTTTCCCAGACAAAAAAAGCTGAAGGAGTTCATTACCACTTGATCTGCCTTATGAGAAATGCTAAAGGGAATTATTCAAGTGGAAATTGAAATGGTACTAATTAGTAACATGAAAGTATAAAACTTACTGGTAAAGATAAGTATATGGTCAAATTCAGAATACTCTAATATTCTAATAGTGGTGTATAAATTGCTTAACCCTAGTATAAAGTTTATACAACAAAAGAATTAAAAATAATTATAGCTCTAATAATTTAACGGATATACAATATAAAAAATTAAACTGTGACACCAAAAGACAAAATATGTTGGGGAAAGTAAAAGGTGACGTTTTTGTAAGACTGTTACAAATAAAAGATAACATCTCTTATTTTAGAAGCCTTAGGATAACCACAAAGCAAAAACCTATAGTAAATACACAAAAGATTAAAAGAAAAAAAATCAAAGACCATCACTATGGAAAATCACTGTGTCACAAATGAAAATATCAAGAGAGGAAGAAAAGAATAAAGGAACTATAAACCAGCCAGAAAACAATTAATAGGATGTCAACATTTACCTATCCTTTACCTATCAGTAATTACTTTAAAGGGAAATGGATTAAATTTCTCTAATCAAAAGACATAGAATGGCTTAATGCATAGAAAACAAGAATCAAATATATGCTGCTTACAAGAGACTCACCCCAACCATAAGGTCACACATGGGCTAAAAGTGAAGGGATAGAAAAAGATATCCCATGCAAAAGGAAACCAAAAGAGACCAAGAGTAGCTATACATATCTCAAACAAAAGAGGCTTTGAGTTGAAAATTGAAACAAGAGACAAGGAAGATCATTATATAATGATAAAGGGCTGAATTCATTAAGAGGATATAATAATTGTAAATATATATGCATGCAACACTGAGCCACCTAAAAATATCAAGCAAGTATTAACAGGTCTGAAGGCAGAACAAGACATCAGTGTAATAATAGTAGCAGACTTCAGTATCTCCCTTTCAACAATAAATAGATCATCCAGACAGAAAATCAAAAAGAAAACATTAGACTAGAGCTATATTTTAGACCAAATAGACCTAAAAGACATAAAAAGAACATTTCTTCTAACAGTGGTATACATCTTTTTCTCAAGTGTAGAGAGGACGTTTTTTGGGAAAGAACACGTTAGGTCACAAAAGAAGTCTTGACAAATTTTATTATTTATTTATTTATTTATTAATGATTTTATTTATTTATTTGACAGAGAGAGAGAGAGCACAAGCAGGGGGGAGTGGCAGGCAGAGGGAAAAGTAGACTCCCCACTGAGCAAGGAGCCTGATGCGGGGCTCACACCCAGGACAGTGGGATCATGACCTGAGCCAAAGGCAGATGCTTAATGGACTGAGCCACCCAGGCACCCCAGAAGTCTTGACAAATTTTAAAAGTTGAAATCATATCAAGTATCTTTTTCAACCACAGAGTTATGAGAGAGATCTCAAATAAACAACATAACTTTAACCCAAAGGAATTGGAAAAGGCAGAACAAACTAAACCCAAAGTTAGCAGAAAGAAAGGAATAACAAAGAGCAGAGCAGAAATAAATGAAATAGAGACTAGAAAGATAATAGAAAAGGTCTATAAAACTAAAAGCTGTTTTTTAAAAGATAAATAAAATTGACAAACTTTTAGGTGGACTAACTACAAAAAAAGAGGAGACTCATAATTAAGAAATGAAAGAGGAGTCATTAAAACTGACAAAACACAAATACTAAGGATTATAAGAAATTACTATGAACAATTACAGGCCAACAAATTGATTAAACTAGAAGAAATGGATATATTGCTAGAAATATATAACCTATCAAAACTGAATCATGAAGATATAGAAAATCTGAATAGATCAATAATGAGTAAGGAAATGGAATCAGCAAACAAAATTTCCCATTAAAAAAAAGCCCAGGACCAGACGGCTTTATGCATGAATTCTACAAACTAGTTAAAGAAGATTCTTTTTTTTTTTAAGATTTTATTTACACGCATGCACGCATGCACACCAGAGAGAGAGAGAGAAGGAGAGAGATCGTGAGAGTGAGCAAGCAAGAGAGGGGGAAGGGGCAGAGGGAGAGGGAGAAGCTGACTCCCTGCTGAGCAGAGAGTCCAATGCAGGGCTCCATTCCAGGACTCTGGGATCATGACCTGAGCTGAAGGCAGAGGCTCAACCAACTGAGCCACCTAGGTGCCCCTATTTAAGGAAGAATTAACAGGAGACCTCAAACTCTTCCAAAAAAATAGAAAAGGAGGGAGCACTTCCAAACTCATTTGCATTACCCTGATACCAAAGCCTGACAAGGACACTACAAGAAAAGAAAATTATAAGTCATTATCCCTGATGAACATAAATGCAAAAATCCTCAGCAAAATATTAGCAAACAAAGTTCAACCAACATATTAAAGGATTATATACCATGATGAAGTGGAATTTATTCCTGGAATGCAAGGATGGTTCAACATATGCATATCAATAAATGTGATACACCACATAAGAATGAAAGAAATATCATATGATCATCTAAATAGATGCATAAAATACATTTGACAAAATCAACATTCTTTCATGATAAAAATGCTCAACAAATTAGGTATAGAAGGAAGGTACCTGGGCATAGCAAAGGTCATATATGACAAGCCCATAGCTAACATCACATCCAAATGTGAAAAGCTGAAATTTTTTTTTCAATAAGAACAGGAACAATCAAGGATGCCCACTCTCAGCACTTCTGTTCAATATAGTACCGGAAGTCCTAGCCAGATGAATAGAAATAAAAAGGTATCCAAATTAGAAAGGAAGAAACAAAACTCTGTTTGCAGATGACATAATTTTATATATGAAAAATCTGGAGACACTACCAAAAGCCTCTTAAAACTAATAAATGAATTCAGTAAGATTTCAGAATACAAAATCACCATACAAAATTCAGTTGCAGTTCTAAACACCAACAACAGACTATGAAAATAATTAAGAAAACAATCTCATTTACAATAGACTTTTCAAAACAACAATAAAATACTTGGGAATACATTTAACCAAAGAGGTCAAAGATGTGTATGCTGGAAACTGTAAGACAACGATGAAAGAAATTAAAGACAAATACATGGAAAGATATTCCTTGCTCATGGATTGGAAAAATTAGTTTTGTTAAAATGTCCACACAGCTCAAATCCATCTATAGATTCAATGCAATTCCTTCCAAAACTCCAATGGCTTTTTTCACAAAAATAGAAAAAAATCCTAAAATTCATATGGAACCACAGAAGATCCAGAATAGCCAAAGAAATCTTGAGAAAGAAGAACAAAGCTAGAGGCATCATACTTCCCGATTTCAAACTGTATTAGAGCTACTGTGATCAAAACAGATGGTACTGACATAAAAGCAGACACATAGACAAATGGAACATAATGGGAAGCCCAGAAATAAACCCATGTATATACCGTCAATCTTTTTTTTTTTTAAAGATTTATTTATTTATTTGACAGAGAGAGACACAGCGAGAGAGGGAACACAAGCAGGGGGAGTGGGAGAGGGAGAAGCAGTCTTCCCGTAGAGCAGGGAGCCTGATGTAGGGCTCGATCCCGGGACCCTGGGATCATGACCTGAGCTGAAGGCAGACGCTTAACCAACTGAGCCACCCAGGCACCTTATAGTGTCAATCTTTGACAAGTGTTCCAAGAGTACCTGATGGGGAAAGATAGTCTCCAATAAATGGTGTTGGGAAAACTAGATATTCATATAAAAAAGAGTAAAACTGGACTCCTATTTTACACCACTCACAAAAATTAACTTGAAATAGATTAAAGACTTAAATGTAAGACCTATAACTATGAAACTACTGGAAGTGAACATAGAGAAATAGCTCCATGACGTCATTCTTAGCAATAATTTTTTGGATGTGACATCAAAAGCAAAGGCAACAAACACAAAAATAAACTGGAAGACTCCATCAAACTATAGAGCTTCTGCACAGCAAAGGGAACAATCAATAGAATGAAGATGAAAACTTATGAATGGGGGAAATATTTGCAAACCATATATCTGATGAAGGGTAAATTTCTAAAATATATAAAGAATGCATAAACTCAGTGGCAAAATAAATTAGATTAAGTAATGGGCAAAAGATCTGAATAGACATTTTTCCAAAGAAGATACACAAATGACCAAGAAGTATATGAAAAGGTGTTCAAAATCATTAAGTAAGGAAATGCAAATCAAAACCACAAAGAGTTATCACCTCACACTTATTGAATGGCTATTATCAAGAAACAAGAGAAAACAAGTGGCAAGGATGTGGAGAAAAGTGAATGCTGTACACTGTTGGTGGGAATGTAAATTGATACAGGCATTATGAAAAATGGTATGGGGATTTCCCCCAAAGTTAAAAATAAAACTACAATATGATCCAGCAATCCGCTTTTGGGTATATATCTGAAGCACACAAAATCAGTATGTTGAAGAATTATCTACACTTCTTTGGTCATTACAACATTATTCACAGTACTGAAGATATGGAAACAATCTAAGTGTCTACAGATGAATGGTTAAAGAAAATGTAACAAAACAGAAGCCATAGAATAGAAGGAAATCTTGCCATTTTCAACAACTTGGATAAAACTTAAGGATATTTTGCTAAGTGAAATAAGTCAGACAAAGACAAATACTGTATGATCTCACTTATGTGTGGAATCCTGCTCCAACTCCCCCACCAAAAAAAAAAAAAAAAAGGTTGAACTCACAGAAGCAGTGGTATGATGGTTGGTTCAGGCCAGACGATGGGGAAAATGGGGAAAAAACAGGGTAAATGGGGAGATGTTGGTCAAAAGTTACAAACATTCTCAAACTCAACACCCAAGAAACAAATAACCCAGTCAGTAAATGGGCAGAAGACAAGAACAGACACTTCTCCAAAGAAGACACACAAATGGCTAACAGACACATGAAAAAATGTTCAACATCACTGGCCATCAGGGACATACAAATCAAAACCACAATGAGATACTACCTTACACTAGTTAGAATGGCAAAACTTGACAGGACACAAGTGTTGGTGAGGATGTGGAGAAAGGGGAACCCTCTCACACTGTTGGTGGGAATGCAAGCTGGTACAGCTGCTCTGGAAAACAGTATGGAGTTTCCTTAAGACGTTAAAAGTAGAGCTACCCTACGACCCAGCAGTTGCACTAGTAGGTATTTACCCCAAAGATACAGATCTGGTGAAAGGAAGGGGTACATCCACCCCAATGTTCACAGCAGCAATGTCTATAATAGTCTAACTGTGGAAGGAGTTGAGATGCCCTTCAACAGATGAATGGATAAAGATGTGGTTCATATACACAATGGAATATTATTCAGCCATCAGAAAGGATGATTACCCACCATTTGCATTGACATGAATGGAACTGGGGGGGATTATATTAAGTGAAGTCAGTCAAGCAGCGAAAGACAATTATCATATGGTTTCACTCATATGTGGGACATAAGCAATAACACGGAGGACCATAGGTGAATGGAGGGAAATCCAAAGGGAGAGAAATCACAGAGGGAGATGAACCATGAGAGACTATGGACCCTGAGAAACAATCTGGGGGTTTCAGAGGGGAAGAGAGTGGGGGGAGGGGGTAACAGGGTGATGAGTATTGAGGAGGGCATGTGCTGTGATGAGCACTGTGTGTTATACTTAACTAATGAATCATTGAACACTACATCAAAAACTAATGATGTACTATACAGTGGCTAACTGAACATAATAAAAAAAAAAAAAGAAAGAAAGAAAGGCCCATATGGCGAGGAACTAAGGGGTCTTGGCAACAACCAGACTAACTTGTAAGGCATGTGAGTGAGCCAGTTTGGAAATAAATCCTCCAGCCCAAGTCAAGCCTTTACATGACTAAAACCCAAGATAACATCTTGACTGCCACCTCATGAAAGATCCTGAGCCAGAACCATGGATTCTTGACCCACAGAAACTATGTGAGAGAATAAGTGTTTATCATTTCAAGCTGCTAAGTTTTGGGGTAATTTGTTATATGGCAAAAATCACTAATACAATGTTATCAGCAAGCTTTTTATTTTCTATTCACTTTTTCAATTAGATTGTCACTATGTGCTGATACTGCCAGTATACTTGAAACCACACTGGTTGACACTGCCATGAGCAAATAAGGGATTTGTACAGAGGGAGTTCCTGCTTTTGTCCCAGGGCCAAAGCACTTAGAGGAGGAATATATAAAACAAAACTAACAAACTTATAAACAAACACCAAATAACTTTCCTGTTAACAACACCTGCAGTACTTGGGAGGTATGTGTTTAGTGTTCTAACTTTCAAATTGTGATTTTTAGTTTATCTTCTCGAGAAACAAGTTTACCTCCCAACATTTAAGTGTATAAGGTAACTAAAATAATATTAACTTTTGAGGACTATACTAAAGTACTAGCATAGGATTCTAAATTTCTACTTGTAACCTTGTTCCTTTGTAAGAAGCGTTCTGACCTAAAGTTATCTTTTGGAAAATCACTTGTTTTTAAGTTGATCAATTTAAATGGATATCACATTTAGTTTTAGGAGTCCTAACTATTTAAGAAACAGTGCATATCACTCTAAACTAAGAAGTCTTCCTTTTGGCCTGCCACATTCTAGTCTGAGAAATGGCGTCTTTATTAGTCAGAGTGCGCTAGGTTATTTGGTAGTAACACACAATCCTCCAAATGTCAACATCTTAAAAAAAAAAGAGAAAGAAAAGCTTATCTCTTATTCATGCTGCACATCCATTGTGAGTTGGCTACAGCTCTGTTCCATGTCATCTTCACTCCAGGATCCAGGCTAACGGAGAAGCATTTCACTTGAAAATTGCCAGCTGTTGTGGAGGCAGGAAATGATAGCATGGCAAAGCATGCTTTACTCTGAAAGCTCCTGCTTGAACTGATTGATACATGTCCCTTCCCACATTTCATTGGCCAAAACAAGTCATATGCCACTCCTGTATTCAGCAGGGTGAGGATGTTTAATCCCCTCAAAGGAAAGACAGTGCATTTTTGTGAATAGTTACACAATCTAGCACAGCATAAAAACTGCTACATTTTCTTAAGTGTTCTTGGGAGGAATATTTTAACACTGAGAGTCAGACATTTTATTCCCAGAAAATTATGTCCAAACAATGGTGAGAAAGAAATGCATGTTCTGAGAAATATGCCTGTGCTCTATTGTAAAGCAGTTTTCCTCAAGTACGGTTATGGAAGCACTGTTTGTCTAGGTCTCTTCCTCTCCATGACTCCGCTTTTGCCCCGGTGTCTGCATTAACCTCCCAGCCTCTCACCTGAGCCCTGCTGGGCAGCAGCATATCTCTGCCAGTATGGCCACTGGATCTTGTTGGTCTCTGTCCCTTTGTCCAGCCCCAGCTCTCACCATAAGCAATGAAGATAAATAACACTGTTTTAATGTAAAATAGTCTATTTGTCCTGCAGTGTTTTCCTTCCTTAAGGAATATCTTTTTACAAATGGAAGCAACTATTTTCACCCTCCTTTTTCTTAAAGCACACATTCTTGGTAAGGACAGGGGAAAACTACCTGAGACACTACTTACCTGTGGTTCTCTCGGGATTTGGCAAGTTACTTAGCTTTTCATTTGATGTGTGATAGGTTGTGTATTAGCTCTGAGCTTTTCACACTGCATATGGGAAGCAATAGCATGGAAAATCTGAAACAGGATTTATATTTATAATTTTGAAATGATTTTTGTTTTACAGTACATTTACTTTCTTAACAAATTTTGATGTTATCTGAATTAAATTTAGTTTGTCTTCCCAGAGGAGGCTATGTGCTATTGTGGGTGTAGATATGGTCCGTGGCAAATTGTTGACTGGACAATTTTTCCTCAGCCTCCCCCTCTTGTTATTTCTGCTTTTGCAATTGATCAGTTATAACTTATCTAGAACACCCACTGTTATAGTAGTGCGCATGAATTTTTTTCTCTCCCTCAGCAGCAATGGATGTTTTGGATTCTTCTGGTGGCAACATCTGCTCCATAAAAAGATCTGTTCCAGACCCTCATAACCCTGTTCTAAGATTTGTGGTTGGTTAAACAAATCTGTGTAAATATGATAGTGGATTTATACATTTTCCTTCCATTGTAATGTGTTTGCCTTTGAATTAAGGTTTTTCTGAAGACTGTGCTTTAATCCATGTCAGTACCAAAGTAGAAGATTCATCAGGCATCAACTTCTGTGTGTGGATATAGTCATAACTTATGGATTTATTTGTTATAATACCAGTAGAATACAACCCTTCTATACATTCACTCTTCATTTGTTGAATGCCAAATATGTGTCAGATATGAGGGTAACGGAGAAGTAAATAGATTTTGCTCACTAGAGGATCCCAAGAGGAGATACAAGAAGAAATAAAGCAACTATATAGACCCAGTAATTGTGATGTGAATTAAGTGCTCTGGGAGCACTGAGATCTGGAGAGGTTCTGGTAGGCTTCATAGGGTAAGGTCATTGAGCTGAGTCTTGAGGGATGGGTAAGAATTGTTCAAGTGGAAAAGAGACCAAACGGAAAAGGCAGTTTGGAAAAGGGCGACACTGTGTCAGAGTGTGGAGGAGAGAAAGAGGGAGGCTTTTTCAGAGAATTACTTGCAATCTGGCTTGGCTGGAGTCAGTATGTGCATGTTGTGGGAACTGGGAAATGAGATTAGAAAGGCAGAGACCAGATGGAGACAGAGAGCAGCTAAAGGATTTTGAATGTGGTAGAGATTTGTGCTTTAAAAAGACAATTGTATGAAATTTTCATGCAGAGAAAAACTGACCTCAGATTAAAAAGAAAAAAACCTTATACAATCCTAAAGCATACCAAATATAGTAATCAATGATCAATGAAATTGATTTAACTTTTGGTTAACAGCTAATATTTATTTGAAATTTACTCTGAAGAAAGCTCATAATTTATACTTTCTACTTTTTTAAAAATAAAGATTTATTTATTTGTGGGAGAGAGAGAGTGAGAGAGAGCAAGAGAGAGTGTGAGAGAGCATGGGGGGGAGGGGCAGAGGGAGAGGGAGAGAGAGAATCCCAAGCAGACTCCCAGCTGAGTGTGGAGCCTGACATGGGGCTTGATCCCAGGACCCTGAGATCAGGACCTGAGCCAAAATCAAGAGTCAGACATCCAACCGACTGAGACACCCAGATGCCCCTGTACTTTCTAATTTAATGCTCACAAGAACTATGTGGGATAGGTAAAATCATCATCTCCATTCTAGGCCCGGAGAAGTTAAATAATTTATGTAAATTAAGAAATGATGGAGCCAAGATTTGAATCAAATTCTGATTGACCACAAATCTAATGCTCCTGCCATGATCCTTTTTTTTCTCCCTGCTTTCATTATTCATACTCGGGACACAGGCAGGGAAATGTATCTATAAACATATTTCTTTAAAGAAGGATTTTTCTGGTTTAGTGTTTTTGCTGAGTCCTAGTTTAAGGATCAAATTGTGGGAGTTAGATTGGATGGGAAAAATAAGAGTATGGAGAACTGGATGGGGAAGGAAGCCCAAGTCTCATGGTTATAGTCTGATGAGAATAATTCATTTATAAGTATATGAATGAGGGATGGGTAAGAGTTATTCAAGTAGAAAAGAGACTGAATGGAAGAAGCAGTCTGGGAAAGGGTGACACTGTGTCAGTGTTACAATAGATATGATATAGACATGACAGAAGAATGTCATCTGTGAGGAGACTTGGGAAGTTCATAGATATGTGTGGAGTAAGTAAGAGTACAAATTGTACCAAGAAGTTAAGAAAATTCCCCACAGTGTTTAATTAACATGTACTGCTCTTGATTGAATAAGGTACACCAAAGGAAGAAAGAAGAAGAAAAAGAATATGACAAAAAAGGGGGTTCAAAACCCCAAAGTGTTGTGGGCAGATTTTGGTCATCCTCCAATATCCTCTCAGATGCCTACTTCCTTACATATTGCTAGTTTTCAAGCATGGAAATTTCATTAAATTTTCTGCAGCCAATAAAATATTTTTATGCCTGTTCAAATACTTTCTTGATAGTGGTATTTATCTAACATATTGAAAAATTCTTTTAATTTCAGAAAATCTTTCAGTTTTCCCTATCAAACTGTCATTGATTAAGATAGCAAAACAATGAACATTTATCACTTATTTCTTGCATTTCTAAACATCTTTCAGGCCACTGTGTGAAAATGTATTAATATTTCTTTTGTAATGCATTTTTGTGGTACATTTCAAGGACTAGGTTCCTAGAATATATCTTTAGCTTTTAGGCTGTACTAAGAAAAGATGGTATAATGTTTTTCAAATTACCTAATTTTAAAAGTACATAAATACCAACAAATACATTAACCCTATGATAAATATGAATATAAAAATAGCTTTTATTTGCTGTGTAGTTTACATCTTAAAAGCAGACAAGAAATGTCACAGTATTAATTATGTTCTTTATTCATTTGAATTCTACTGATTTCCGCTGGGTCATCTGATTGAAGATGTTTACACATTGCAGTTAAATTTTTCTCCCGAATAGGAATTCATTCCAAGGACCATTACAAATAAAATTCTACTTCAATTAATTTTTAGGCATCCATTTCTTATAAGATCAGCTATACTTGATGTTGAATGATGCAAGGTATAGCCTATTAGTTCTTTACTATTTAAGTAAAGTGATACTTGATTTATAACATGATAAACCACATATATAATAATTTAATTTTGCTTAGTTATGGTTTCATACTGTGTTGATGTGACATGTACCTATAACGTCCCATATAATTTATTTCAATACTCTAAAGACGATGGAAAAATTTCACTTTAGAAATCTCAAAAACAGAGAAAAGATATTTTTCTTTCAAAGCTAAAAGGAACATTTAAATTACCCTCATTTACCAGAAGAATATAATGGAACCACTTTTTTATTTTAAGGGATTAATTCTAAAGAAAAAAGTAGGCAGAAAACTTCTCAAAAGAAAATCAAAGCTTTATATTTCAGTGATTACCTAAATATTGCAAGATCATTTTTGGTGAGTAAAATATCAAAATGAAAATCTCCATTGACTAAAGTAAAACTCAATACCTCTTCTTATCCACATGATATTGAGAATAATGATAGAAAACTTTCATAATTTCTTTTAGTGCAACTATTTAGTTCAGACTATGCCCTAAAGCATATACTTATACCAAGAATCACTTACCATGCTTTGTCTGGTAGAAATATAATTGCCATCTCAAAGGAGAAATTGGTAATTCAGCTTAATTTAATCTGCTGTTAGTAAAATCATCTTGTATTTAATAAAAGGAGAAATTAAAAATAAAAGGGACACAAACATTGGGGGGGTGATAGCTATGTTCATTAACTTGATTGTGCTCATGGTTTCATGGGTATATACACATGTTAATCCCTAGCGAAATTTATACTTTAAATATATGCAGTTTTTTGTATGTCAATTACACCTCAATAAATATGTTAAAAATGAAAGTATTGGCATAACAATAGCAACCTCATATAGAGATTTAACTTTTAAAATAATTTCATTCAGGGGCGCCTGGGTGGCTCAGTTGGTTAAGCGACTGCCTTCGGCTCAGGTCCTGATCCTGGAGTCCCAGGATCGAGTCCCGCATCGGACTCCCTGCTCAGCAGGGAGTCTACTTCTCCCTCTGACCCTCCCCCCTCTCATGTGCTCTCTCTCTTTCTCATTCTCGCTCTCTCAAATGAATAAATAAATAAAATCTTTTAAAAAAATAAAATAATTTCATTCATTGTTTACATGTTTGAGAGATAATTCATGGGTCTTTTGCATTTCTGCATGTCTTATCAGTAGAGGCCCTGGCTACCTTTGTTCTGTGCTACCTCTTCAATAATAATTGAATAGTGAATAGCTTTGGCAGATAGAGATGTGTCTCCCTCTAAAGAAAAGGGCAGGTTTGTTTACCATCTGGAATAATAAAGATGACATCCTCCTCTGGGGCAAAGGGCAGGCATGCATACTGTCCATTATAAAGATCTGAGCTCCCCACGCTTGGAGTTTCTCTCTGTAATGCAACCCATGGGCATGCCCCTTATTGACATCACCCTTAGGAATGGAGTTCTGGGAACATGATGCGAATACTGATACTCTAGCTACTGTATTGCTGTGAAGAATAAATTGGCATTTGTCTGTGACACAGGAGTCAGATGTTAGCCTCTGTGAAACTGTGGCTGCCTAATTTGTTAGCTTTCATGTATGGTAAAATCTCAGATCCTTCAAAGTTCTTGGCAGTTTTGATGATCAGGATGGGATACTGAAAGAGACATTACTTTCTGGAAGAGGGAGAATGAGGGCCTCCTGGCTGATAAGTAGGATGAGGGAGTGATAGCAGACATGGTGAACAAACTGAATGGTCAACCAGTCAATAGATGATCTTCCACTTTATTGCCAGTTAATGAGGAAGAATTTGGGAAGTTGTTGCAGGCTGAACACTAGGAAGTAAATTGAAAGGCAGCCGTCTGAATGATGCCCTGGTTGTTTCTAACTCTTCTCCGGGTGGGAAGCCTTTCTTGTCAATCTGGTGGCCAGCCTCTGGTCTGCCCCACTGTAATAACTATTATTAAAATTCACCTTAGGGGAACCAGTTAAAGAGACAACAGTTAAAGAGAAACACTACTATCAACTGTCAAAGGAGGGAAATTTGCAACCCCCACGGGCATAAATCAGAGGATGGCTAGTACTTGGTTGGTTTATTTAAGAGATGAGGGGCAGGGGGTGTAACTCTTGTTAAGGAAGATTGGCAAAAGCAGGGCCCTCAAATGACTTAGTACTTCTTGTAAACTGTTATGCCAATCTTAGATCCATTCAAAGATGAAAATAAAAATCTACTGGAGGTTTTTTTTTCTTTTTCCCAGTGGTTTATGGTTGCTATAAGAGATTCTTGGGTTTTGGGGGGGAAATTTCAATGATAAAGACAAATTCCTGTGAGGAATCATAGATGAGGCATTAAAAAGTATTTGAGCTTATGTTGTTGCAAATTGGTATCAAATGCTGGTGAAGATGACCCACTGGAGAATGAGAAACTAAACCAAATTCTTAGATAAATCTTATGGTTATCCTGTAGCCCTAGAAAACTCCAGCCCTTATGTTGAAACTGGGCAAGAATTTATGAGACATTACCTTGGTAATGGAGCTACAGATGCCTACAATTAAAATGAATTACTTAAAAGTCACTGTTGTGTGTCAGGCTGGAGGCAGGCAAAGGGTATACTCTGGTAGCCTCATGTGGAATACAATGTAGCTGTGGTTGTTAAACCAAGGTATCCCCCATACTAAAATAGATGGTGTCAACCATGAGGATCATGCCACCTGATATAGAGTGATGAAAACATTAGCAGATGGAAAACATTAGAAGTCAATTTGGTTGAGTCATGAGCTATGCCACTCAGAACTGAAGTAAATGAATCTTGCTTACTGGTGCAAAATCACCTTTTTCCTTTGCTACCTCCTCATAAAGCCTTTCTCACTCCCCTGTCTTGTCTACTTTCCACCTCCACCTCAGCTCCTTTATGGATGAATAGGGATGAGGCTGAGGTCTCTCTGCTCTCAAGAGGACCAAAAGACATTACCACTCATCTAAGTATGCAAGGGAACTGCAGGGAGGGGAAGGACTCAATCTTATATGACTCTATTTGATACAAGTGTCCCATTTTACTTTGTCTTGAGGAGGAGAGGATGCGCAGATTCAGCTGATTGAACTGGGCAAAATTTAGAGTTGGGAAGGGAACTAATGTAGCCTTGTATGTGTGTGTGGTGTGGGCCTTTGGGCCAAGTTATTGTACTGTTTTTGTTGCTTTTATATCTGAATGTGTAGTAGGAATGGATGCAAATATGGATGTAACTCCCATCCCATAAGTACCAAAGGGATTCTGATCAGGAAGAGCTATATGGAGAGAAGTGATAGTCCTTTCAGGGTCCCACAACCTAATGACTGCTTTGAATTGAAGTCGCAATGACTAATGATTTTTCCAGTGGGAGCCTCTGGTAAAGAGAGGCAGCTTCCAACCATAGGCCTACTCCTTGGGGTTTTAGATGTATCACTTTCCCTGCATTAATACCAGCAAGCCCCTTTTGAAAAGCCCCTATTAGCTTGCTGCTAGGCACTTGTTAAAACCAAATGTCTGACCCACGGAAGCCTTTTGGCTTTCTAACCTGATATTCCCATTTTGACCTGAGTCAACTCAGATTTAACAACTAGTAAGATGAGAAGAGCCCCAAAAGTCTCGCTTGTAAAATGGAAATGGTATATTCAAGACTGCAGTGGATGTTGTCTGAGCAACATCTTGGCTTTATATGAAAAAGTGAAGGCTATCCTTTAGGGAATGGGGCTCTCAGAGTTTTTCCTATATGCCTGGCCCTAGTTCACTGGCGGTTCATCTAAGCTGAAATCCCAAGGTGTCCCCTGGGCTGCTATAGCTGTTCAACTTCAACACCATCTTTGTAGAACTGTAGAACTTTACTCTGGAAAGTGGGCAGAAGTCAAGGCCACTGTCATACATTTGGCCCTTGATGAACCTTGTTATATCTTTACCAACTCTAGATTGCCATGAATGTCCTAGCTGGTAGTCTGTCATATAGAAAAGTATGACTGGAAAATTAAAGACATGCCTCTTTGGGCCTGTGAAACTATGGAAACAAATTGTAGCTGCTGATTGAACTGTCTGGGTCACTCACGTATGTGCCCATGATAAGGGCTCATTTTATGATGAGAACAGTGAGAATTAAGCTACAGATCAAGCTTACTTGGCTCAGATTGTTATCATTGCTTCCTGGATCCATGGCAACACATCCACCGTCATAGATTGGGCACAAAGTAGACTCTAAGTTTCTGATATAGAGGCTGCTCTCACGTAGAAGACTTTAACTCCTGCCCAAATCCCAGAACCTTCATGTTTTTTGACTTTTACCATAAACAAACTATAAAAAGACCACATTCAAACCTTGTATGAGTTTTTTTTTTTTTTAAGATTTATTTATTTATCTGACAGAGAGAGAGATAGCGAGAGCAGGAACACAAGCAGGGGGAGTGGGAGAGGGAGAAGCAGGCTTCCCGCTGAGCAGGGAGCCCGATGTGGAGCTCGATCCCAGGACACTGGGATCATAACCTGAGCCAAAGGCAGACACGTAATGACTGAGCCACCCAGGCAGCCCCTTGTATGAGTTTTTATACAACAATTTATCACTTGATTGATTGATACATTAAAGGTTATTTTAATTGGCTCTTACAGAATTGAACTTAAATGTATCTGATCAAAGACTTCTCAAAAGAATTGTATTTTAATGGTGACAAGTGGTAGACATGGGATATTCAAGATGTGACTAGTGGGAAAAAGCCAGAGACAAGGAGGCAGCTGGCCTGGGGTTGAGACTGGACTCTTGAGGAGTTCAGACCACCTGACCAGGCTTCAGAGACATCTGCAAAACAAGGGGGTTAGGCGAGATTGTTTCTGTGGGCTTTTCTGTTGTGAGATTAAATTATTCTCTGTGAGAAGGCTTTTTCCTGAGATAGCTTTTCTTATACCATGGATTTGAGAGGCCAGAATCCTTACATATAGAAAGAGATTGCTTTTGTCCATATTGCTTCCCAGATATTTTTTTCTCTCCCCAAATATGTGTCTACCCACAAGTTTTTTTCTGTCAATCTGCAAAACATGGAAAGTATAAGCTCTTTTTCCTCTTTGTATTTTTTGGGTCATAAATTAGGCTTTGTGAAAGTGCTCAGTTACCATGGTGATACCCGCTAAATAAATGTAAAGGAACAGAATTCTCCCTTTTAAATATAACTTATGCATTCATAGCACACCAAACATGCACTAGATTCATTGGCTTCTTTAGCATCAGAAGTACCTGACGATAATGCCAAATTTGTCATACTTTCTTCCTAAAGGGAGCAGGAACTAATGATAAGAAATATTTTGAGATATATAATAGAATATATACAGATTAAAAAAAGATGTTTGTGAATTTAAGAAATCTAAACTATATAGTGGTGGGAAAGTATATAGTGTATACCATCTGAAGTGTATTATTTCAATTCTAATCTTATGTTTCTGGACCAAAACACATCTAAAGAAAAGATTTCTTTTAGTTCTTCCTTTATATAGTCTGCCTTATCAGAATAAATTCTATTTCCTATTTGAAAATATAAATGAATAGAAATTGAGATAGTTCGAAAAGCATATATGAATTTGGTGCTGTTTAATGTTTTCTGTAAAATGCATTGTATCTGGTATCTCCTAAAACCACATAAGAAGTGACAAATTTCAAACCTGATAATAGCCTAAATTATTGTTCATTTCTTTTTGTGGGAACGAATTAAGTGACTTAGTAAGAGGACTAGTAATAGTACCCTGGACTGGTTTTTAAATTTTAGTGAATAAGAAAAAAATTTATTAAAAAAAATAAGGTGTAATGTTTGTAGGATACAAAAGAATATGATTTAAGAGGAAATCTAAAGTTTGTTCAAATAAAGTTAGCTGTTATAAGGGTCATAGCTGAAAAGTGATGGTATAATTATTTAAGCTCATAGAAAGGATGTAGCAAAAGACTATTCAAAATTTCATTGTGGTTAAGTCCCTGCAGGGTATGTGGTGGGAAACTTTTCTACTCCTGATGCTTCCTTTCATGTGGAGGGAATAGGTTAACACTCCTGCCCTCTCTGCACTCCTGCATTTCTCTTCCATAAAGGGAGAGGAGTGACTTAATCTGACCGGTGAAGTTGGAAGGGCAAACTGAACAAATGGAAATTAATCCCCTTTTCCTTCCTTTTGGGAGCTAGCTGCCCACAGAAAGTAGGCACACATCCTGGCTAGTCCTCTGTACTGTTTTATAGTTGTGACCTCCCATGTCAGAATGACTACCTGGGTAAGTCTAATTCTGTGATTTAGTCTTCAGGAGCCCCAACATTTTCAGATTCAACTCCCATATTCTATAATATCAGTTTTGTAATAGAAATAACTTTTGATAATTGATCATCTTGAAAAATAATATGAAAAATAATTTTCATCTTCAGGATTTGTTTTTGCAGCAGAGCCTAGTCAAATGTGACTAATATAACACATTTATTTGAATTATCTTTCTTGAATACTGGTAGTTCAAATAGTTCTACTTAATGACATTTAACATAATTATCTGTGCAATTCTACTATTTTATTTTTTTCTTTTCATTTCTGATTTGTGTTTCCAATTCCTTCCCTGTAGGCACTCACTCTAATGCACTTTTTTGAATGGCCTTGAATATGTATGTACCATTACAAAATATGATTCATTGTGTTGTGAATATTTTCAAATTTACATAAATGTTATATATGAAGAGCTATGTAACTTTTTCCAATTTTTACATTTTTATCACTCAAAATAAAGTTGCTGCATACATAAATCCAGAGATTTGTTTCTTTTTACAACATTTGAACTTTTGATAGACTTGCTTCAGGAGAGCAGGGAAATGTCTGAGAACAGATAGTTGAGAAAACAGCAAATGCTGAGTGGTGCTTATGTGAAGGTACAAGTATCCCTGTTAGGTTTGTGGCTTTGCTTCTTGTGTATCCTGAATATGGTGGGCCTAAGAAAAACTTGCAGGTAACCTGGCTAGGTGAATCTAAACTCAATTCCAGGTGCATGCAGCTTT
Source organism: Eumetopias jubatus (assembly GCF_037043125.1). NCBI lineage: Eukaryota > Metazoa > Chordata > Mammalia > Carnivora > Otariidae > Eumetopias > Eumetopias jubatus. The sequence continues at coordinate 53,082,018 of NW_028274813.1, forward strand.
TTTTTTTTTTTTTGTCTGTTTGTTTATTTTTTGGTGAATATGGTTGTGAAAAGGGAAGGAAACCAAAACATTTAAGTGAGAAATAAGAAATAGACACAGTGGGAGGGCTTTAGGAGTATTGGGAAAGAGCCAGGAGCTGAACTTGAAAAATATGCCCCCCTCCAACCCTTAAAGCCACTGACTGACACATGAAAGAAACTTCACAGAAATACATATTATAGTACCCATGGAACATGGACTTGAACAATAGCTATTTGACCAGAACTAGAAATAAAATCCTAAGACCTTGAGAGAATGTTTATATCTCAAAAATAACTTTTGTTTATTGAATACCTACTATGTTCTATGTATTTCACATATATTATTATATTTTATCTTTATACAAATTCTGTGAGGAAGATAAAATTTTTATTTTCATTTTACAGCTAAAGAAGTTGAGGATTCATCATTATTACAGTCAAGCCCAGGATTTAAAATCAGTCTGTTCTTGTCTAAAATCCATGTTCTTTCTAGTACGTGATGGTACGTCTCTATTTCAAGAGAACATTTTCAGGAGTTTCTCCTTGCAGTTAATACATTAGAGCACTGCTGGCATGCAACTCAGAAGTGAACAACTTAGGGACGCCTGGGTGGCTCAGTCTGTTCAGCCCCCAATTCTTGGTTTCCGCTCAGGTCATGATCTCAGGGTCTTGGCATCAAAGCCTGCGTTGGGCTCCGTGCTCAGCCCAGAGTCTGCTTGAGGATTCTCTCTCCTTCTGCCCTTACCGCCCCCCCCACCATTGTGTGTGCATGCACATGGTCTCTCTCAAATAAATAATTTTTTTTTTTTAAAGAAGTGAATACATGGCTTGGAGACAAGGACAGTGAAAAAAGGAGAGGTGGGTTAGCATTGAATTGGGGAAAATGAACTGTGTATACCGCACACAGAGTGGGATTCAATAACTGTTGAATGAAAGTTTGCTAAATGAACCAGAACAGAACCACACCCATATGTCATTTGTAATTTGGTGTGTATTTACAGAGATGGTTCTTAACCCAAGGCAGTTCTTTCCATTACATGCTTTTAATTTCTCAAACTAATAGTTTTGTTGACCATCTGAAGTCCCAAAGTAAACACACAAACAAGCAATCAGATAGGTATTCGTAAGAACCAAGTGTACTTAGCCAGGTATAGCCACTAAACTATGCTTCCGCTGAGCATCTAGGTAAGCAACCACTTTTGAAATAGAGCCAAAAAATGACTTTTGTATTCCTTTTGATGGTCAGGCTTTCTAATTTCTTTTTTTTTTTTTAAGATTTTATTTATTTATTTGAGAGAGAGAGCACAAGCGGGTGGGGGGAGGGCCAAGGGAGAGAGAGAAGCAGACTCCCCACTGAGCAGGGAGCCCGAAAGGGGGCTTGATCCCTGGACACTGTGGGGCTCCATCCTAGGACCCTGGGATTGTGACCTGAGCTGAAGCAGATGCTTAGCTCACTGAACCATCCAGGCACCCCAGACTTTTTAATTTCTATGTGAGTAGATACTGGAGTGTGTCCAAAATATCTAATAGCCACATTATTTCTTTCATTTGTTTCTTTTCTATTTCTCCTTCCCATCTTTCTTAATACTCTGATCTCTGTTCCTCTTTTTAGAATTTCTCTCTTATTATTTCAGTAATTAACAAATTAATGATAAATCTTACTAAATGAGTTACTCAGACTCTATGAGGGGGATTTAAAAGATACTCCCATTCTACAAAAGGAGAGTAATAATTATGTGGTAAAACCATTAGGCAAGTAAATAAGGTGTTTAATCAAATTATATGTTGAATACTAATAAAAGCATGTACATATAATATCTGAGAAGGAGAGAGAATTTAGGTTAGGATATTCTGGATTTTACCTCTTTGATAAAAATGTAACTTTTTTTCTTCTAAATCTTTTCCGCCTTCTGGAAGGCTTTTAGCAGACCATTTTCTTACACCAAAAGAAGCAAAGAACTGTCTGAAAGTGAGCTCTTTGTCCTGTTCTTTTCAAATGGAATAAGGAGCCTAGTGAGACCATCTACTGAAAAGTTAAGCTTGATGTGAGTCAGAATAATGGCTTATATTAGCCAAAACAGAAGGCTCCAGACCTGTGTGTTGCCAGTGTTTGTACATCTCAGTGCCAAATATTATATATTTAACTTTCAATTAATTATGAAATACAGGTTAGTTATGAGGTAGTCATTTAAGATTCTAGATAATATAAATAATACTATTTTAGGCCATGTTTAATATCAAAATATAAACATGTGGTACAATTTATTAGTTGATAAACTTATCTTTTCATTTCCTTTTTCTACGTAGGTAAAATAGATGATTTATATATATTTATTGGGAAAATACAAAAGACAGAAGTTGTAGCAAAGCTTTGCATCAAGAGTGGAAAACCTAGATATATAGCTTAATCTATTTTTTTTACTCCATTGCTTTTTTTATTTTATTTTATTTTTTTTTAACTTTTTTATTTTTTTATTGTTATGTTAATCACCATATATTACATCATTAGTTTTTGGTGCAGTGTTCCATGATTCATTGTTTGTTCATAACACCCAGTGCTCCATGCAGAACGTGCCCTCCTCAATACCCATCACCAGGCTAACCCATCCCCCTACGCCCCTCCCCTCTAGAACCCTCAGTTTGTTTTTCAGAGTCCATCATCTCTCATGGTTCATCTCCCCCTCTGACATACTCCCCTTTTCTTCCTCTCCTGTTATCTTCTTCTTTTTCTTTTTTCTTAAAATATGTTGCGTTATTTGTTTCAGAAGTACAGAACTGTGATTCAACAGTCTTGCACAATTCACAGCGCTCACCGTAGCACATACCCTCCCCAATGTCTATCACTCCATTGCTTTTTGATATCTATATGAAGTAGAAAAGGGCATATGGTTAAAAAGTTAGAAAACATATCAAGTACTTTGAAATCAAGCGATCTTATTGAAAACAGTATCCATGATTGTTTTTTTTTTTGGACAAACCCAGAATTACTTACAGAGCAATTTATGATATATTGGCCTGTATGACAATGCATTAAAACAATGATGAACTGGAGGGGATTATGCTAAGTGAAATAAGTCAAGCAGAGAAAGACAATTATCATATGGTTTTACTTATATGTGGAACATAAAGAATAGCATGGAGGACATTAGGAGAAGGAAGGGAAAAATGAAGGGAGGGAAATCAGAGGGAGAGACGAACCATGAGAGACTATGGACTCTGAGAAATAAACAGGGTTTTAGAGGGGAGGGGGTGGGGGGATGGGTTAGCCTGGTGATGGGTATTAAGGAGGGCACGTATTGAATGGAGCACTGGGTGTTATATGCAAACAATCATGGAACACTACATCAAAAACTAATTACGTACTTTATGGTGACTAACATAACATAATAAAAACAACAACAACAACAACAACAACAAACCCAATGATGTTTGAAAGGAAAAATACCACATAAATACTCATTAGTTATTTGATAAATATTTGTAAAGTAATTTAAGGAAAAATGAGTGATAGAACTGCATGCATCATGTAACTACATAAAACTTTCAATTGTTTCAGAAGCTCTGCAAGTAAAATTCTCCTGAGCAGTTGGAATTGTACATGAATGATGCCTGATTGGTTGAAATAAAATTCCATTCAATTCACAGTTCTTCCATAGTGGTTGTATTGGGAGAAGAGTGCTGGTGAGAATAGTAATTCAATCCTGTGGGCATGAAATTCTGTATACCGAAATTAAGACAGTGGCCGTGGGCTTAGAGAGAGACCTATGGATAGAGGTTTTAGAACTGGAATGGATAGAACTTCATGGTTAGTTGAATGCGGGTGCTTCAGGGAGACTGTTCATGTTTCTGGTTTATGCAACTGGATGGATATATTAGATACAGAGTACATAGCAGGGACAAGGCTCGGGATCAGGGAAGATGAGTTCAGTTTTGAACAAGATGACCCTGGCCAGTGACCCCAAGTACATTTTTCTCATTTTCTTTCACATTTATCATTGTGGCTGGGTGGTGATAATTTGTAGGTGTTACTTTGTCATTTGCTTTTAAGAAATTTTTGTTAATACAGTTGTCTTTCCAACTAGATTGTAAACTACTTGAGGGTAGACTCCTTTTATATTTTTCTCTTTGATGCATTTCCTAGGCTTCTAATAAAATTATGGTACAGTAGACATCAATATTTATAACCAGAAACATTAATTTCCCTATGAGTTATGTGAGCCTTTGATGGCAGACATAGTTCACTGGCTATCAATCCTTACTCACACTGAAAACAAATTGAAAAAAAAATTTAAAACATGGAAAAATAGAGATGATTTTGTAGGGGTTATTAGAAGATAAAATATAATTTAGAAATGTACATTTTAATATGCTATATTATTTATGTGAATTCAAGAAATACTGATAATAAAACATTCACACTTTTTTTCATTTCAGCTAAAAAAGAGGAAATAAATATTGCAGATAAATTGCTCTCTGAAAACTGTATTTTGATTCATATCTCAGTCTGTTGTAAGAATTAACTCTTTCATTTTTGCTATCAGATAGGCAATAGTTGGGGTGCTTGGGTGGCTCAGTTGTTAAGCGTCTGCCTTCAGCTCAGTTCTTGATCCCAGGGTCCTGGGATCAAGCCCTGCATTAGGCTCCCTGCTCTGCTTCTCCCTCTCCCACTCCCCGTGCTTATGTTCCCTCTCTTGCTGTGTCTCTCTCTGTCAAATAAATAAATAAAATCTTTAAAAAAACAAAAACAAAAACATAAAATAAATAGGCAATAATTGAAAGTGATGATATTCAGTAGTGGTGAATGTAGTGGGAATTCTTACTTTTTGGGAGGTTATATACACTCTTAATAGAAAGCAAGTTGACTCTATGTATTAAGACTTCTAAAATGTTTCTTAACTTTGACTCACTTTAGGAATCTAAGTGAAATGATCAAAATTTTTATTAATGCATTATTTGCAAAGATGTTCATAACCTTATGTAATACAATTAAAAATATAAATTAACTTAAATATTCAACCACATGCGTTCATTAAATCATTATATTGACTCTGCCTTCTCTTCCTGTTCTCATTATGTCCAGCTTAGGGTCCATTCTTCATTATAGTGACTCTCTTGCAAACTTTTAAATACTTTGCTTCTTTTTTTGCTCTACTCCCCAGCAAAATTTCAACTCTGGAAAACTTCAGCTACCAGCTTTCTCTATCCCTGTATTGCTGCAACTAAGAATTATTGGAGAAAATCACTCATCTTTTAAGTTATCTTTCATTTCATCTGGGCCCTCAAAACTGGCAATTCCATTCACTTGCACTTAACAAAGATTATTTCATGCCTGCACACCTTCTCCAATCTTTTCAAATCTCTATTCTCTTTATTTTTCACTCTCCTTTCTCTTTCCTGGGGTTTTAGAGGATGACATTACTGCATACTATATAGGAAAAGTAAAAGCTGTTACACAGTAACAACAAATCTATTTATATTTTCACTGCATCCCCCCTCCTTTTTTCTTTCTGAGGTAGTATGCAGGATCCCATCTCCCAAGAAAGATGAAATCCTCTATGTGTGCTCTGGATTCCATCCTCTTGCATCTTTTCTAAGACATTGCTCAAGCAGTTACTTTATGTTTCTCCTCCCTTTAATCTCTGCTATAATTTTCAACAAACTTGTTTTTGAGTCTTTCATTCTTTAAAACAACAAACAAATAGGGGTGCCTGGGTGTCTCAGTCAGGTTAAGTGTTGGATTCTTGATTTCAGCTCAGGTCATGATCTCAGGGTTGTGAGATCAAGCCCCATATCAGGGTCTGCACTCAGCAGGGAGTCTGCTTGAGATTCTCTCTCCCCCTCTCCCTCTGCCACTCCTCCTGCTCAAGCTCTCTCTCAAACCAACCAATCAATCAATCTTTAAAACAAAAAACAAATAAGCAATCAATCACATTTTTCCTTCAATGTACGTCTCTTTCTGAAATACCCTTTATAGTCAAGATTCTCAAAAAAACTGTCTACAGATGCTGTCTTTACAACCTCATCTCTTATTTATTCTTATTTGACTTCTGCCCCACCTCTTAACCTTCTCTCACTGAGCTCATTGTGGACTCCATGTTGTTAAATCCAATGGGTCATTTTCAATCAAAATACTTAATCTTTCATGGACATGTTGGATTTCCTGCTTTTGGAACATTCTCTTTTCTTGGCTTGCTTGACACTACACTACCTGGATTTTGCTCTTACCTCTCTGGCTACTCCTTTTTAAAATACTTTTGCCAAAAACTTTGTCTCTTTTTGACATTTAACTGTTTGAGTTTCCACTGCACTTCTTTGCTTACTCTACATATTCTTCCTAAAATATCTCACTGATTCTGAAGAAATTAGATCATTAGATATCATTTCTTTGTTAATGACTTCAATATCTAATCTTCTACCCAGATTCTTCTCTGAGGACCCAACTTGGTGCGTCCAACTGTCAACTTCACATCTGCACTTTGGTGTCTCATGGGTAGCCCAAATTTGTTGTCTGCCTGACTGAATTTTTTATTGTCCCCTTCAGATTTGCTCCTCCACCAGTCTCTCCCAGTTTAACAAATGAGACCTTCATTGCTCAGTTTCTCATGTTGTGACTTATTCTACACGTCAGCCTCTCACTCCCACATTGAGTCCATCACCAAGTCCTATTGATTCTGCCTCCAAAATATATTTTGAGTATGTCTGTTTCTCTGTCTGCTTCTCCATCTTGGTCCTAACCACTGGCTCTAACCTGAATCATTACAATTGCTCTCTTACTGTCTCTCAGCTTCTACCTTTCTCTTCTGTAATCCATTATCTGCCCAGCAGCCACAGAGGTCTTTTTAAAATGCAAATCTGATCATATCACTTTAGTGTAAATCCCTTCATTTGTTTTCTCATTGCATTTAGGATAAATCCCACAATCCTTCATATGCCCTAAAAGACCTTGAGAGCACTGCTCCTGACTACCCTGCCAGCCTAATCTCCTGCTGAACTCTCCCTGTTTCTGCCAACCTTTTAATGTCCCACAGTTCTGACCTTTCCATCCCACAATCACTCTGGAGCTCTTTCTCAGTTGGAGGACTTGTACATCTTTTTTTGTTTGCTTACTTTCCCCTCTTCTCTTTACCAGGTTAACTTTTACTCATCCATCAGGCCTCATCTTAAATTGGGCTTCCCAGGAAAGCCTTTCTTTATCTCCCAGGTTGGACTGAGCCCTATATTATTTCCTTTCATAGGAACTTGTATGTCTTAAAAAAAAATAGCTATCAAAGTATGCATGGATATAATTAACAATTTGGTGTCTGCTTCTCCACAAAGATCCATTCAAGGCTGTGTACTGAGAATTTAGCATAGTGCCTGACAGGCGTTTGATCCTCAGTAAAAATATTTTAAAAAGGAGGATCCAGTAAATTATTATACAATTGTTAATGATCATATTTTATAACTAATGATGTAAGGAAGTGGTAATGATACACATAATATAAAAACAAAGAATACAAAACAGTATTTAGAATATGATCTCAATTTAGGAAAAAGTTATCTATTTATTTCCATGTTAAAATATCTAGAAGAATCTTTTCCTCTCTCTCCAGATTTTAACATTTTTGGGAGAATTCTAAGTTTTTAGAATTTTAATATTTTGGGATGTCGGGATTATAGGTGCTTTTTATTCTTTATACTTTTTGGTATTTTCTACATTTTCCCACTGAAACCTCATTACCTTTATCATCAGAAAAAATAAAAGTTACTTAAAAAGAAAAAAAATCTATATTTTCTATATTCTATAGAAATAGTTCTATACAATAATAATTCTATAGTTCTATATTCAAAGACATGCTTATTTCAGATCTTTTATATTATTGCCTTCAGCTTCCTTAAGCCTTTGCAAATCTCCATTTTAAAAAATATGATGCATCTTACTCCAGTACAAAACGTCTTTGTGCTCAATGATCAGCTTCATGGAGAGGATATACTAGCTCAAAAATATGATGCTTGTGAATCATAAGGCACCAAGGTTTGTAACACTGATCCAACTAGCAGGAGAATTAGTCAGGGTCACTGAACAAAGACAATTTGTTCAAATATATTCAGTAAACTGCTCACTGGGATATGAACAAAAATCCCTTATCTTTGGGAAATGTATGGCTTATTTATTAGTGCCGGCTCTTTGAGAAAAAGATACAGGTAACAAGCTGTGAAAGTCTTCAGTTGTTTCATTCTTTACAGTACAGTGCTTAAACATTTAAAAAGAAAACCCTAATTTGCAAAGTTACATTGACATTGTAATTTTTGCATATTTAATAAACCTTAGCTACTTTAACTGAAAAGTGGAATTTTTCATGGAATGCTACCCTTTTCATTTCTGCATATATCTTAGATTTAATTTGGCATGGGACGCATCAACCTTGGCTCTTAGAGACAAGGTTAGAATCTGTAGTGCATGAAAACGAGCTCTTCTAAACACTTTTTTTTTTCATTTGCTACACATTCTGTGCAGCTTTGGAGACAACACAAAGAATGAGAACGATCCTTTTTCCTAGTTTGACAGAGAATTATTAGAATAGATGCAAATATTTTCTTTTTTAGAATAGAGAGGATAGGCATTTCTCCACACCCTTGTTAGAATGCCAACAAGGTAGGACTTGCCATACTGTAAAGCAAAACTAATTGGGGAGGTTTTACATGTTTTGAATAAAGCTGTTATTGTTTAATGTATACTCTTCTGATTTTTTTGTTTGGTTTCATTTTCAATAGAAATTCAGACTGGCTTCAGTGTTATTAAAAAGATACTCTTTGGCTTGATATTCAAAAATTTTAATGCTATTTTGAAAAATTGCAGATGTACATCGAAGCAACCTTACTGGTTAAATTTAAGAAATGAGAAAATCCAATTCTCTAAATGATATTCATATTATTACTCTATTATTTTCCTTAAAAAAAAAGATAAATTATCTGCACTTCTGGTGATATATATCCAGTGTACCCATTTGCAGGCAACTCATTAATAAAATCAGCTTTCTTTGAAAAGTGTGCATTATGATTCACATGAAAATTATGACTTAATGAACATAGAAAAATTTAATGAAATTTGTAGTAAGGATGCTTTGTTGCATGTGATATCATCTTAAAGGAAAAAGGGAGTTTATTGACTCATATAACTGAAAATTTCAGGCATAGGTCAGGCCTCAGGCAAAGCTGTATTTGAGGACTAAAATAAAGTCCTTAAGATTTGGTCTCTTTTTACCTCTCAATCTTTTCTTTTCTTTCTTTTGCATCTGCTTCATTTCATGCAGGCCAAACAACAGACCCTTCTCCCCCCTCCCTCTTTCAGGGCAAAAATTTCTCCTAAAATTATAATGAAATATCCTTGGGATTGAGTTTGGTCCTAGTTTGGGTTCTCTAAATTAAATCCCTCTGTTCATCGGGTTTGATGCAAGCCCGGACCCAAGGGTGAGATCAACTCTCCTGTTCTACATGAATTGAGAATGTGGAGGGCAAGGTATCTCTAAATGCTGTTATGTGATTATGGGAGATTTGACATAGGATGGTCAGATATCTAATATAACCTCATATATTTTTCTACATATGGAAGCTATATATATATATAATATATATATATTATATATATAGTTGGGCATATTAGGAGAGATGTAGGCTTTGGAAAACATCCAAATTTTGACACCATTGAAGGCAAGGAGACTATTTTCCCATTACCTTGAAAACCTATTATTATGGAGGATGAAGAGGGTTATATCTCTTAGATGACTGCTACTGGCTGAGCTACTAAGAAACCATTGTGAAGGGTAGCTTTTGTTCAGATGGGGATTCTGTGGAATTAAAGTTTGTTCATGTCTAGCTGGTTCCTTTTAATTGAACACATTAATTTGAGTACCTTTTATGAGCAAAACAGTGTTGGAGATTTAAAAGATAGTCAATAATGGAACAGTAGGTTATCTTGGTATCCCCAGATTATTAGGTTTATATCACTTATTGCTAATTTAGGGCAGCTCATAGCTCCCAAAGATAATGCTAAATTGGAGGCACATAGGATTTGGAACATCTTTACCAGTTTGTCTTATTTGGAGTTGACCTAGAAATCTAGAGAGCCTTCAGACCCACTAGGGGCCCTTTAGGAATAGAATGTATTTATAATTTTATTTAGATATAGTCCTTACATTAGACATTGTGTTGAGTAGTGTGAGAAGGGAGATATTTGCGAGATAATTATGAGATAATCTGTGAAGTAAATTATCCCTTACAAATTAATTTTTGTAAGTTATTCTGGCAGTTTTGTGTTGTTTTGCCTCTTTTCATGTCTGTTTGGATGGACGTAGACATTCTATGTGAGGATGGGAGGAGTCTCCTGGAGCTTTCACTGAAGCCATACTACCTGAGATCTTAGAGTCTCTTGAAATCCTGGGGAGGGGGGTGGTCCAGAAGAAGTCCCATAAATCACCTGAGCCTAGGTTGAGCTTTCTCAAGTGAGTCTCACCAAAGATACTTACCTGAGTCCTCCTTGATCCAATTCTTCCCTTTTCTCAATTCCTTTTTTCTTTGAGTTTCTAGTAAATAAGAAGGTACAGGTTTGTTTGGTCTAGAATTTAGAGTTCTTTGATTAATATTTATCTTTACCTTTGAGTCATGATATGAAGGCCGTTTGAGGACTCCCCAATATGAGCAAGATGGTGCTGTAACACAAGTGGTGGTTAGCAGGTCCCACAATATTAGCATTGTAAATATAGGACTATTTGTGAGAATTCAGTTCTCACTTTTGCCCATACTAATTCAACACTGAGAAAAAATGCATTATCTCTGTTAGAAAAAATATTGAATGATTCTGAACTGTGTATTTTGAAAACAAAGCATTGTATTTGTAGTTTTTTCCCTTGCTGATAGCATCGATAAAATGCAATTTATTTATTAGGCATCTTGGTTATTCTGAAAAGCAGTCATAATGAAATGCTTTAGATTGTTTCAAAAACAAATTTTAGAAAGAGGTCTGCCTTAGTAAGGTTTTTAATTTTACCCCTACCAGGAGGAAATTACGTTTCTTGAATAAAAAAATGAGGATTTTCCCCCCACCAAATTGAAATGAGAAATATCAGTAAGGGCTTAGAATCCAGAAAAGAAAATAAAGTGTCAACTATAGATATGATAGGTCCTCCCCTCCATCTGGTGGTAGCGTTGGTATAAATAAGAAATTGTTGAGCTGGATAATTTAATTGAACAGCAGATGATGCTGTCTTTCCTACTGACTAGGGTCTATTTCAAGTTTTCATTATCATAGGCACAAAATGTGTTGAAGAAAGTAAATAGGTCAAAGAACCTCAAGTGCAATTAAGTTCTCATGTGTAGGACAATAACTTTAGTCTATGTCTTCTGAACTTTTAAAATTACCCCAGTGAACAACAGCAACTTTTAATGAGACATGAGCAAGGAACACACAGGTTCTATAAGATGGAAAATCAGATGGCTATGGCGAAATCATTGCTCTGCTACACATAGGTTTACTCCATTTGGTCTTAATGAAGCATAGCTACTTTCTGTGTTCCTGCATTTAATTCCACTTTCTGTATGTGCTAGTTTCACCTTCCCAGGGATAAAGAGACACATACATTCCAAATAAATGAATCAATAAAAGTGAAGGAACATCTTTCTGGCACAAGATTAAAAAAGAGACCAGAGAGGAGAAAAGCAAGCCACATGTATAGTTGAAAGACCTGTGAATTAAGAATCAGAAGTCTGGGTTAATTTAATGTTAGTTCTACTATTTTAGGAGTTATGTGACCTTGGGTAAGTTATTCAACCTCTCTTGTTCTCAATTACATTATCCATAAAATTAAAGAGGTGATTGAGATAATCCACCTTAATTTTACACTATGGTACCCAAATGAATTTTTTTTAGTAACTGAATAATTTTAAAAAACCCTCATTTAAAACAAATCAGGACCCTTTGTATTAGAGTTGTCATTTGGGAGCCAAAATTGCTGATAAACAGACAATTTTGAATTCTGGAACAGGAAAAGACCTTGGATTTACTTAGAAGCAGTAGAAGAGCCTGAGATTTTGGGACCTGTGTCATTGCACTCATTAATTGCTACCCGACCTGCTCTCCTGCTATCCTCAGCTTTCCTTCCTGGTGTTAACTTCCTGGTTTAAGCAATTGCAAACTTAGAGCTGCATGAGTTTTATCAGTTTTTATTTATTTTATTTATTTCTTTTGTTTTGGACCTCCTTGCCCATCTTCTCTACCTTAGGAGGCAGCAGAACACAGTGGTGCCCAACAACAATAAAAGCGAGTGCTTATATTATGCTCGCAATGTGTCAGGCATAGTTTTAAGTGCTTTAGATATATTAAGACCCCTAATCCTTGTAACTGTTCTATGATGAAAGTCCTATTAATATCCCCATGTGATGGATGAGAAAACAGCCACAGGGAAATTAGGTAATTTCCCCAAGATCACAAAGATAGAAAGTGCCAGAGCTGAAGTTTGAATCCCTGAGTGTGGCTCCACAGTCCATGCTTTCTGCCAGACAGTACCTTTCTGTCAAGCTGCTACTCTTTCTGGAGGAGGGCTTTGAGGATATTTCTTTTTTTAAAATGAGAGTTGTATTCCTGGAACATTTACTGAATTAGTTATTCATTCTAACTTCCTTAAGAAATGAAGAATGGGGGGCACCTGGGTGGCTCAGTCGGTTAAGCATCTGCCTTCGACCCAGGAAACTGGGAACTGGGATCCAACCCCAAATCGGTCTCCCTGCCCAGAGGAGAGTCTACTTCTCCCTCTGCCCCTCCCTCCTGCTTATGTTCTCTCTCTCTCCAATAAATAAATAAAATCTTCAAAAAAAATGAAAAATGGGTTCTGTTAATATGAGACATAAAGTGAATGGAGTGGGGAAAAAAGAGGCCTGTGAGGTGGTAATGAAGAGAATAGTTACGTATAGCAAGATGGTTGCAAGTGGGTCCAGCTTACATGGTAGTGATGGCACAGCAAGAATAAAGAGAAGCTATCTCTACTTGCTTGAGTAGAGGTGAGAGGTTTTTGACCTCAGTGTGTGTGTAAAACAGTAGATGGGAAATTAGTAGAATGAGATATATTGATAAGCTGTGGCCAATGTTTTATGTGTGGATCAAACTAATTTTGGAGACCAGCAGATGCTGTCCTGGGTATGACGACCAATAGTGCTTGTCTGAGCACTCTGATGTGTTTCCATTTTCCTTGGCCCAGGTTATTTCCAGTATGTGTGTTGGCCTGAATTTGGGGGAATGTCCTCACTGACTTGAAGGCATGCTTTGGACCTGATTAGCTTCCCACCAGTGAGGAACTGGGGTTAACTCTAGTGATACATGGCATGCAGAACAGTATTATTTTCACACTCTGTATCATTCACTAATCAAGAAGGTGAGTACATTATAGTTTGCTGTTGTCAGGTTCGGCAGGGAAAATCAATGGGAGAAAGGGGAATGTGGAAGGGTTTGCATTTTCTGGGTCTCCAAATTTTATAGATTTTTGTATTGGGGCCTAAGAATTAGTTATTCTTTTGAAGGATTGAATGGCATAGAATATTTGTTTAAGAACCATATTTCCCATTCTTTATATTGAGAACTCCTCAAAGATCCTTGTTTTTGGATTTACCTTGTGGTTCTTTGTCTTACTGCAGGAGTGATTCTCAAAATTTCCCCAAAGTATTGTTGCTGAGGGAGGTAGGATAAATGAGAACCTTGAAACACCTCAACTGGAAGGATGTGTCTTATTAAATCAAATATGGTCAACTTAGTGGGAAGGAGTTATGTGTGATGTAGGACCATTGGTAGTGTTCTATGATGTGATAAGGAGTGTTTGACATTAGGAGAAATGTGCTTTTACTGAGAGAAAAGAAAAAAGAACTTTTCCAAGGTGAAAAACAATGTACCTTTATTGGGAGAAAAGAAAAAAAAAAAACTTTCCAAATTGGAAAACCATCTAGAGCCCATGCCATAGTCAGTTGGGTATAGAGCTTATAGAGGCAGCAGATTCAGAATGAACACATACAGACAAAAACAGATATCAGACAACAGGTCCAACATGTGAGCTGTTTTTGAGAAAGTACCAATGATCGTAGGCATGGAATTGTATTCCTGAGTTGCAGGGAACTCCCAGATAGCACTTACTATGACAGAGGCGTATAATGGCTCCAAATTAAGCAGGCAGTAGGAGATCCCTTCATGTTTCCATGTCCAAACTTTGGTTTATTCCCATACCCTACATATTCCTATGGGATGCTGTATATCCTCTAAGAGTTGGGGTGGCTAAAAGTTTTAGATTCTAGGGCTAAGGATTTTAAATAGGCCCAAAGAGGGTTCCTGGAAGAGATGGAAGTTGTAGGAGTGACTGTTCTTGGCAAGAATATAGAGAATGAGAGCCCTCCCTCCACTAGGTAACTTCTTTGTAGATAAACTATGTATTTGGCTTAGTGGACCACTGTGCTCCATGTCTTAGGAGAGCTGTACTGCTATTGCTGATTTCAGGTGAAAGAATGCTAGATCCTGCTGTGGCCTGTTGACTTGACAAGCCTTCAGGATGGACTCTAGGTGGCAATGTTGCTGCTGATTTTTAAACAGGGCTTTCCAGTTCCTCAGTTCTTTTCCAGATGTATGTAGTAGCATTAACACTTAAACAGCACTTACTGTGTCCCTGGTCTGGTAATGTTCTATTTTATAATTTTTTTGAAGATTTATTTCTTTATTTGAGACACAGAGAAAGAGAGACAGAGAGGAGAGAGCCCGTGTGTGCACCCAAATAGGGGGAGGGGCAGAGGGAGAGAATCTCAAGCCGACTCCCTGACAACCACGGAGCCCAATTAGGGGCTTGTCACAGGGCCCAATGCAGGTTCTACTTGGGGCTTGATCTCACCACCCATAAGATCATGACCTGAGCCGAAACCACCGGTCTGCCTCTTAAACAACTGAGCCACCCAGGTGCCCCTTGTTTTACAAATTTTAACTCATTTAACCAACAAGCATATGAGGCTGGCATACTTTTACATCTCTATTTTTAAAGACTAGGAAAATGAGGCACAAAGAATTTATGGCAAAAAAAAATAATTTATGGCATTTGTCCAAGTTGAGTGGCAGAACTGGAATATGAACTCAAGTCATCTACTCCAGAGTTGTTACTCTTAATTAATATGGCTTTGCTGCTTCTTGTGGATAATTTTAAGGCAATGGAAAAACAGACACCCAAGGGAAAATCTAATGCAAGTTTCATGCATCCACCAAGCTGGGTCTGTGCTTATATTTTGTTGGGGCAGGCACCTTTTCCATAGATGTCTATCTTGAAAGGTGCTGCAACGTACCTAGTATCTTTCCCTTAGGTCTCCTTCATTCACAGGAAGGGTGTCTTCTATTTCCAGGTGGATCTCAGACTGA
Organism: Eumetopias jubatus; assembly: GCF_037043125.1. Taxonomy (NCBI): domain Eukaryota; kingdom Metazoa; phylum Chordata; class Mammalia; order Carnivora; family Otariidae; genus Eumetopias; species Eumetopias jubatus. The sequence continues at coordinate 53,097,447 of NW_028274813.1, forward strand.
TAGGTGCCTCCAAACAGATAAAAAAGCTAACTTGATGGGCTGCAGATAATGTTATAGACCAGATTCTGGTCTAGTAGACCCACTTATCTGTCTCTCTCAAGCTTTTCCATCCATCTCTGTGATGTGAACAACCCCCCCCACAGGTGATTCCAATCAGAGATGTGGCCATATTTGTAATTCAAATAGCAGTGATTACATTTGTAACACAATCCTTATAGAAATCAAGGAAAATAGTGAAGTTTATTGGCAACAGTGAATAGTTTGGAGATGAGCACTCTATTTGATAGCAAGTGGGAGAAAATATGGAGTGGCTGTTATCTCATCTCTTATACTAGTCCACAATTTCTACTGATTTTTCCCTTGCTGGAGGGTCCATGGTATGAAATTTTCACACTACTCCTTTGTGTCTGAATTCTGTTGTATACCTGGCCTATGTACCCCTCCCAGGTTCTATTCCTCCTGCCACCCTTGAGTTGGGGCCCTCACATGCAGAGGTGTTTTTAGAGGTAGAAACAGAGTCCCATATTAGAATGCTTGTATAGTTGATCTGGTGCTGGTGCCTCTGTAACTTCCAGTAATACATAGCAATGTGCTTTTAAGCCTGAGGTCCTCTGACCTGTGGGAGGGATGCATAAGGTCCTCTTTCTGCAGAGATTTGCGCTGGTGCTCTGCAGAAAAGAAAAAAAATTGTCTCTCTCTCTTTGCTAAATGCATCAGTCATAGTGTGATAACTAACAAATTTTCTACTCAATCCCCTAAACCTGTTCCTCTACTATAGTCTATCTTAGTGGAAAGCACCACCATCCAGTCAATTACATATACCTGGACACCTTGGCTATCACTTATGTCTTCCACCATATCCACTAAATCTTACAGAGTTTGCCTTTTTATTATCTCTTAAATCTGATCTCTCTTCCCCATCTCCTGTGCCCTGTTTAGTTCAGGTGTGCCTTGTTTCTCATCCAAGTAAACATAGTAGCCTCCATTCTGAATTCTATTGCTGCCATTCTATTTTTATTTCTATTTCAAACATAATGATGTCTATCTTCTACTTAAAATCCTAAATATTCCCCATAATATTCAGAATAACGTGAAATTGTTATGGTGTGTTTCACAATAACCTTTAGTATCAGTTCCTACCTAAGTGCCCTGTATGTAATTTTGTGCTCTCACATGACTGATATGTCCACCATTCCAGCCATTTGTAGTCTACTAAATTTGTTCTGTTTCGTCATTTTACACAGGCTTTCTTTGTCCCTGCAATGACTTTATCTACTGTCTTCACTTGTCTCACTCCTGATCTTCCTTGGCAGACTCTATCCAGGTGTCTTTGTGTCTGGGAAATCTGACTTAATCTTCTGGCCTTAATTTTTTGCCCTTCTGCTTGATTCCCAAAACATATTTTCAGAAAATTTGCCACCCATTATTGCATTGTATTGTAACTGTTTTTTACTTGGCTGATACTTCATTTGGCATCTTCCTGTCTATGCTGTGAACTTATGAGAGGAGGATGATACATTCCCTGTACCTGGACTAGTACCTGGTATATAGTAGATCTCTATAAATATTTCTTGAATGGATGAGTAAACAGAGCACAGATCCTGGTATACTGTCCACATTGCTTACAGGTGGTACAGAGACAAGTCTTCAGGTTGTATTTTGTTTACCTGAGAGATTTGGAACTGAACCATCAGTGTTGCATCAAAGAGGAATTAACTGTGGGTCTTTGGTGTTTCAAAGATGGGTGATATAGATTGGCTGAGGTTGCAACTGTCTTGGCAGAGGCCAAAGATTTTATGTCTAGGAATCTGTAGGCACTGAGAGAAGAGTCAGTTTTGATCTATTTATCTGAGAAAATTTATCCTGGACATGGTGGCTGAGACTGTCCTAGAATTCATCATCCAGGATATCTTTGTTCTTATCTCATTCATTTTGGGATGTAGTAAATATGAGGTTGTGTTGGAAACAATGCCAAAGATTATTCTTAAGATGATGAAGAATTCTCCATATCTGTCTTAGGGGGCTGGAGCAAAAATTGGAATGGACATGGAAGAAGTTGACTTGCCAAAACTCCCAAAGTCTCTTTGATTTGTTGGCTGGAGTTGGGCCAAAAACTTTGACATAGGCTCTGTATTAATTAGCACATTAATTAAGGGTAAGTTGCTAGAAGAAAGAGACCTCAAAATATGCAACAGTCTGGAAACATGTGGCCAGTTCAGGGTAAGTGCGGGCTCTGTTCTCAGAGGTCATTCATGGGCCTTGGTTCCTTTTGCCTTATTGCTGTTTTATTCCTTGGTCCAGAGGTTGAAAAACTTTATTATACATTGAAGATATGTTGGGCTCCATGTCCATAGTTTCCAATTCAGATCTGGGGTGGGTCCTGAGAATTTGCATTTCTAACAATTTTCCTGGGGATGCTGATGCTGTTGGTGTTAGAACCATACTTTGAGAGCCACTGCCCTAGGGTGTGGTCCTTGTCCATTTGGCTGTGGCTGGCCTGCCTGCACCCTGTCTGTGTTCCAACTCTGAAGGGAGGGGCAAAGAAAAATAGCATGAAGTAGAGCACTCCTACCTGTTTTAAGGACAGGTCCCAAAAGTTGTACATATTCCTTTTGCTTACATTTCATCGGTAAGAACTTTGTAACATAACTCTCTGCAAGGAAGGCTGGAAAATGGAGCTCCGAGCTGATAGATCATGTTCCCAACTATAACATGGGTACTCTGTTACCAAAAAGAAGAAGAGGAGAAATAGCGGTCTTTGGTCAGCCTTTGCCTTGCATTCATATGTCCTCCTGTGCTCTGCGATGTCCTCCTACTCTTTGCAGGTTCAGAGCAGTTCTCCCAGGACCTGAGAAATGTCCTGAGCTCAGCCAGGCTCCTGGGGAATCCTCAGACCTTTGAACTTGGCTTGTGCACTACTGTGGCCTAAAACGTTGATTTTTCTCCTCCCTGCTGCTACCCTCCTCCTTTTTCTCTCTCAACCTCAGACCTCCCCATCATTTTCTTCACAGCTGATACTACAGCAACTGTGTTCTTAACCGGCTGATGCTGCTTCCAGTTTTGATAGTGGTTGACTGCTTGAGGAGGAATAAAATCCTTCCTATTCTTCTCATGGATAGCTGAACTCTTAAACCTATTGCTCCAACCTGAAGCATGACCTTCAAAAACATAAAATTGTTTTAACCTGCCAGGTTGCCTTGCATAGGGAGTGAAAGAACTGCATTATATCTAATAAAAGCATTGCTGATATGTAACAAAAGTGGTCCATAATGTGGATTTCACTGACCTATGGGTAAAAGCTAATATATTTTCTTTCATTAAAATTCTCATCAGCAGAGTCTACATTTTGTCAACAAAAAGCCAGTGACCTTGAAGATTTTACTATCTGTGAGTATTGTTAAACCAACATTACCCCCACTTCATTCTCACTTGCTAAGTTTTCATGACACTAAATTCTATTTCCATTGAAGTTCATGTAGCATCATTCCCTTTAAAAGTTGTCTGAGGAAGATTAACTTAGTTTGTTTCTCTACTGCTAACCTATGTCATCATAAGCCATAAAAACCTAGTCTAACATCACCCCAATTGAACTTTCTTTGGTTGAAACTTAATTTGAAGCTGAATAGCATTTTCCTTTAGAGGATAATGGCTGAGCTCAGTCTCTGAAGTCCCAATGCCTGCTTTCAAATCCTGGCTCTTTTTTTTTTTTTCTTTAAATTTTTATTGTTATGTTAATCACCATACATTACATCATTAGTTTTTGATGTAGTGTTCCATGATTCATTGTTTGTGCTTAACATACAGTGCTCCACACAGAACGTGCCCTCTTTAATACCCATCACCAGGCTAACCCATGCCCCCGCCCCACTCCTCTCTAGAACCCTCAGTTTGTTTTTCAGAGTCCATAGTCTCTCATGTTCATCTCCCCCTCTGATTTCCCCCACTTCATGCTTCCCTTCCTGCTATCTTCTTCTTTTTTTTTCGTAACATATATTGCATTATTTGTTTCAGAGGTACAGATCTGTGATTCAACAGTCTTGCACAATTCACAGCACTTACCATAGCACATACCCTCCCCAATATCTATCACCCAGCTACCCCATCCTTCCCACCCCACCCCACTCCAGCAACCCTCAGTTTGATTCCTGAGATTAAGAATTCCTCATATCAGTGAGGTCATATGGTACATGTCTTTCTCTGATTGACTTATTTGACTCAGCATAACACCCTCCAGTTCCATCCACGTCATTGCAAATGGCAAGATCTCATTCCTTTTGATGGCTACATAATATTCCATTGTGTATATATACCACTTCTTCTTTATCCATTCATCTGTCAATGGACATCTTGGCTCTTTCCACAGTTTGGCTATTGTGGACATTGCTGCTATAAACATTGGGGTGCACGTACCTTTTCAGATCCCTACATTTGTATCTATGTGGTAAATACACAGTAGTGCAATTGCTGGATCGTATGGTAGCTCTATTTTCAACTGTTTGAGGAACCTCCATACTGTTTTCCAGAGGGCCTGCACCAGCTTGCATTCCCACCAACAGTGTAGGAGGGTTCCCCTTTCTCCACATCCCTGCCAACATCTGTCATTTCCTGACTTGTTAATTTTAGCCCTTCTGACTGGTGTGAGGTGCTATCTCATTGAGGTTTTGATTTGGATTTCCCTGATGCCGAGCGATGTTGAGCACTTTTTCATGTGTCTGTTGGCCATTTGGATGTCTTCTTTGGAAAAATGTCTGTTCCTGTCGTCTCCCCATTTCTTGATTGGATCATTTGTTCTTTGGGTGTTGAGTTTGATAAGTTCTTTATAGATTTTGGATCCTAGCCCTTTATCTGATATGTCATTTGCAAATATCTTCTCCCATTCTGTCGGTTGTCTTTTGGTTTTGTTTACTGTTTCTTTTGCTGTGCAAAAGCTTTTTATCTTGATGAAATCCCAATAGTTCATTTTTGCCCTTGCTTCCCTTGCCTTTGGTGATGTTTCTAGGAAGAAGTTGCTGCGGCTGAGGTCAGAGAGGTTGCTGCCTGTGTTCTCCTTTAGGATTTTGATGGACTCATGTCTCACGTTTAGGTCTTTCAACCATTTGGAGTCTATTTTTGTGTGTGGTGTAAGGAAATGGTCCAGTTTCATTCTTCTGCATGTGGCTGTCCAATTTTCCCAACACCATTTGTTGAAGAGACTGTCTTTTTTCCATTGGACAATTCCTGCTTTGTCAAAGATGAGTTGACCATAGAGTTGAGGGTCCATTTCTGGGCTCTCAAGTCTGTTCCATTGATCTATGTGTCTGTTTTTGTGCCAGTACCATACTGTCTTGATGATGACAGTTTTGTAATAGAGCTTGAAGTCCGGAATTGTGATGCCGCCAGCTTTGCTTTTTGTTTTGAACATTCCTCTGGCTCTTCGGGGTCTTTTCTGGTTCCATACAAATTTTAGGATTATTTGTTCTATTTCTTTGAAAAAAGTGGATGGTATTTTGATGGGGATTGCATTAAATGTGTAGATTGCTCTAGGTAGCATTGACATCTTCACAAGGTTTGTTCTTCCAATCCATGAGCATGGAACGTTTTTCCATTTCTTTGTGACTTCCTCAATTTCTTTCATGAGTATTTTATAGTTTTCTGAGTGCAGATCCTTTGCCTCTTTGGTTAGATTTATTCCTAGGTATCTTATGGTTTTGGGTGCAATTGTAAATGGGATCGACTCCTTGATTTGTCTCTCTTCTGTCTTGTTGTTGGTGTATAGGAATGCCACTGATTTCTGTGCATTGATTTTATATCCTGCCACTTTACTGAATTCCTGTATGAGTTTTAGCAGTTTTGGGTGGAGTGTTTTGGGTTTTCCACATAAAGTATCATATCATCTGCAAAGAGTGAGAGTTTTTTTTCATTTTTTAATTTTTAAAAAAAAATTTTATTGTTATGTTAATCACCATACATTATATCATTAGTTTTTAATATAGTGTTCCATGATTCATTGTGTGTAATACCCAGTGCTCCATGCAGAACGTGCCCTCTTTAATACCCATCACGAGCTAACCTAGCCGCCCACCCCTCCCCTCTAGAACCCTCAGTTTATTTTTCAGAGTCCATCATCTCTCATGGTTCCTCTCCCCCTCCGATTTACCCCCCTTCATCAAAGAGTAAGAGTTTGACTTCCTCCTTGCCGATTTGGATGCCTTTGATTTCATTTTGTTATCTGATTTCTGTGGCTAGGACTTCTAACATTATGTTGAATAGCAGCGGTGATAGTGGACATCCCTGCTGCGTTCCTGACCTTAGGGGGAAAGCTCTCAGTTTTTCCCCATTGAGAATGATATTCGCTGTAGGTTTTTCATAGATGGCTCTTATGATATTGAGGTATGTACCCTCTATCCCTATACTCTGAAGAGTTTTGATCAAGAAAGGATGCTGTACTTTGTCAAATGCTTTTTCTGCATCTATTGAGAGGATCATATGATTCTTGTTCTTTCTTTTGTTAATGTATTGTATCACACCGATTGATTTGTGGATGTTGAACCAACCTTGCAGCCCAGGGATAAATCCCACTTGGTCATGGTGAATAACCCTTTTAATGTACTGTTGGATCCTATTGGCTAGTATTTTGGTGAGAATTTTTGCATCCATGTTCATCAAGGATATTGGTCTGTAATTCTCCTTTTTGATGGGGTCTTTGTCTGGTTTTGGGATCAAGGTAATGCTGGCCTCATAAAATGAGTTTGGAAGTTTTCCTTCCATTTCCATTTTTTGGAACAGTTTCAGGAGAATAGGTATTAATTCTTCTTTAAATGTTTGGTAGAGTTCCCCTGGGAAGCTATCTGGTCCTGGGCTTTTGTTTGTTTGGAGATTTTTGATGACTGCTTCAATTTCCTTAGTGGTTATAGGTCTGTTCAGGTTTTCTCTTTCTTCCCGGTTCAATTTTGGTAGTTGATACATCTCTAGGAATGCATTCATTTCTTCCAGATTATCTAATTTGCTGGCATAGAGTTGCTCATAATATGTTCTTATAATTGTTTGTATTTCTTTGGTGTTGGTTGTGATCTCTCCTCTTTCATTCATGATTTTGTTAATTTGGGTCCTTTCTCTTTTCTTTTTGATAAGTCTGGCCAGGGGTTTATCAATCTTATTAATTCTTTCAAAGAACCACCTCCTAGTTTCGTCGATCTGTTCTACTGTTCTTTTAGTTTCTACTTCATCGATTTGTGCTCTGATCTTTATGATTTCTCTTCTCCTGTTGGGTTTAGGCTTTGTTTGCTGTTTTTTCTCTAGCTCCTTTAGGTGTAGGGTTAGGTTGTGTATTTGAGACCTTTCTTGTTTCTTGAGAAAGGCTTGTATTGCTGTATACTTTCCTCTCAGGATTGCCTTTGCTGCATCCCAAAGATTTTGAACAGTTGTTTTCATTTTCATTGTTTCCATGAACTTTTAAAATTCTTCTTTAATTTCCTGGTTGACCCATTCATTCTTTAGTAGAATGCTCTTTAGCCTCCATGTATTTGAGTTTTTTTCTGATTTTCTTCTTGTTATTGAGTTCTAGTTTCAAAGCACTGTGGTCTGAAAATATGCAGGGAATAATCCCAATCTTTTGGTACGGGTTGAGACTTGATTTGTGACCTAGGATGTGATCTATTCTGGAGAATGTCCGTGGGCACTAGAGAAAAATGTGTATTCTATTGCTTTGGGATGGAATATTCTGAATATATCTGTGAAGTCCATTTGGTCCAGTGTGTCATTTAAAGTCTTTATTTCCTTGTTGATCTTTTGCTTAGATGATCTGTCCATTTCAGTCAGGGGGTTGTTAAAGTCCCCCACTATTATTGTATTGTTGTCAATGTGTTTCTTTGCTTTTGTTATTAATTGCCTTATATAATTGGCTGCTCCCATTTTAGGGGCATAGATATTTACATTTTTTAGATCTTCTTTTTGGATAGACCCTTTAAGCAGGATATAGTGTCCTTCCTCATCTCTTATTACAGTCTTTGTTTTAAAATCTAATTTGTCTGATATAAGGATTGCCACCCCAGCTTTCTTTTGGTGTCCATTGGCATGGTAAATATTTTTCCACCCCCTAACTTTCAATCTGGGGGTGTCTTTGGTTCTACAATGAGTCTCTTGCAGACATCATATCGATGGGTCTTGTTTCTTAATCCAGTCTGATGGCCTGTGTCTTTTGATTGGGGCATTTAGCCCATTTACATTCAGGGTAACTATAGAAAGATATGAATTTAGTGCCATTGTATTGCCTGTAAGGTGACGGTTACCGTATATTGTCTGTACCTTTCTGCTCTTTGCTGCTTTTAGGCACTCTCTTTGCTTAGAGGACCCCTTTCAATATTTCTTGGAAGGCTGGTTTCATGTTTGCAAATTCCTTTAGTTTTTGTTTGTCCTGGAAGCTTTTTATGTCTCCTTCTATTTTCAATGACAACCTAGCTGAATATAGTATTCTTGGCTGCATATTTTTCTCGTTTAGTGCTCTGAATATATCATGCCAGTCCTTTCTGGCCTGCCAGGTCTCTGTGGCTAGGACTGCTGCCAATCTAATGTTTCTACCATTATAGGTTACAGATCTCTTCTCCCAAGCTGCTTTCAAGATTTTCTCTTTGTCTCAGACTCGTAAGTTTTACTATTAGATGTCAGGGTGTTGACCTATTTTTATTGATTTTGAGAGGGGTTCTCTGTGCCTCCTGGGTTTTGATGCCTGTTTCCTTTCCCGCATTAGGGAAGTTCTCTGCTTTTATTTGCTCCAATATACCTTCTGCCCCTCTCTGTCTTTCTTCTTCTTCTGGGATCCCAATTATTCTAATGTTGTTTCATCTTATCGTATCGCTTATCTCTCGAATTCTGCCCTCGTGATCCAGTAGTTGTTTCTCTCTCTTTTTCTCAGCTTCTTTATTTTCCATCATTTGATCTTCTATATCGTTGATTCTCTCTTCTGCCTCATTTATCCTAGCAGTTAGTGCCCCATTTTTTATTGCACCTCATTAATAGCCTTCTTGATTTTGACTTGGTTAGATTTTAGTTCTTTTATTTCTCCAGGAAGGGTTTCTCTAATAACTTGCATGCTTTTTTCAAGCCCAGCTAGTATCTTTAAAATCATGATTCTGAACTCTAGGTCCGACATCGTACTAATGTCCATATTGAGTAGGTCCCTGGCAGACGGTACTACTTCTTGTTCTTTTTGTTGAGGTGATTTTTTTCACCTTGTCATTTTATCCATAGGAGAATAGATGAATAAGAGAACAAAATGCTAACAGGTTAACAACATCACCAGAAAATATACTCTAAAGAAATCAGAAAAGACCTGAAACCAGGGGAAAAGAAAGGGAAAGAAAGAAAAAAGAAAGAGAGAAAAAAAAAGAAATAGATAAAAACAAACAAAAACAGAACAAAACAAAATACAAAAACAGAATATGATCAAATATGATCAGGCTGGTGTATAGATCAGTGCCACACACTAGCTTTCACGTTTATTTTGGTCTGTTAGAAGAAAGTACCTCCTAAAATTTTAAAGAAAGAAAGTCTTATATATGAACAAAATAATGGTTGATATGATGAAGGGATGGAATATGACTGTAAAGATGAAAATTTAAAAATTTTTTAAAAAGCAATTGATAAGAAGGTGTTTGAAAAATAAAGAAGAAGATTAAAAAAATAAAAGGAAAGAAAGAAATAAAAAAAAAAGGGGAGAGAATGTGATCAGGCAGGAGATTGGAAGAAAGTCATACACTAGAGATTTAGGGTATACTTTGATATGTTAGAAGAAACTGTATCTCAAAATTTTAAAGAGAGAACAACTTATATATATATGCCAAAAATAATGGTAACTACTATGAAGGGATAGAATATGACTCTAAAAATGAAAAATAAAAATGTTTTTTTAAAAAAAGGGATTGTTAATATGTTGGTTGAAAAAGGGAAAAAGAAAAATTAAAAAAAAACAGTTAAAAAAATTAACTTTGAAATCATGATGAATCATGGTAAAAAAGCCATGAATTCTATGTCCAGTATTCCCCTAGTGCTGGAGTTCTCCCGTTCTCATTGATTGGTAAACTTGGTCTTGGCTGGCTGTTCGTGCTGATCTTCTGGGAGAGGGGCCCGTTGCTGTGGTTCCCAAATGTCTTTGCTGGAGGTGGAATTGCCCTGCCCTTGCTGGTCCAGGCTAAGTAATATGCTCGGGTTTGCTCTGGGGAGCTTTTGTTCCCTGCAAACTTTCCGTACAGCTTTGGAGGATGAGCATGAAAATGGCGGCCTCCCAATCTCTGCCCCAGAGGAGCTGAGAACTCTGGGCCCCACTCCTCAGTGCGCTCCCAGAGAAAAGCAGTCAGTCACTCCCTTCTCCCTGTTCTCCGGCCGCACTCCGTGCTCCCCTGGCCTGTGACTGAGCGTTTCTATCTCTGGCACCTGACCCCGTGTGGAATCGCCAAACCCAGCAGATCCCTGCAGTGCACTCCCGCGCCGCTCCTCCCGGGGGATGAAGGGGAGTGTCCCCGGATCTGCCGCTTATTGGGTCCCTGATGGAGGAGCAGTGGCCCGACTGTGTGGCAGATCACAGTTTATGGCAACCCGGAGCTGAGAGCCTGCACCTCGGCTCCGTCTTAGTAGCCGGCTTCTCCATTCCAATACCTGGGAGCTCTGCTGCACTCAGGCACCCCCGGTCTTTCTGTGACCCCAAGGGTCCTGAGACCACACTGTCGCGCGAGTGTTCCGCCCCCCCCGCTTAGCCACTGGAGTGACGTCCCTCAGCGGAGCTGACTTCTAAAAGTTCCGATTTTGTGTTCCATGGCTCTATCACTTGCCAGAAGTGGCCGATGGATGACCCCTCCCCCGCCGTCTATCCTCCTGAATATCACCTCAGATTCACTTCTCCGCACGTCCTACCTTCCTAAAAGTGGTCACTTTTCTGTTCAGAGAGTTGTTGCTATTCTTTTCTTCGATCTCCTGTTGAGTTTGTAGGTGTTCAGAATGGTTTGATCCCTAACCAGCTGATTTCCTGAGACCGGACCCAAATCCTGGCTCTTATTGTGTGTACTTGAAAGTTTTATTTGAACCCTGAGTCTCAGTTTTCTCTCATAAAAATGGGAATACAAATATTACATACTTCATAGGGGGTTGTGTTAAAGAAAAAAATTTTCTGACATGTGTTAAAAATGGTAAGGAAGATTATTGCAGTAGGGATTATGAGTATGGCAATAGGAGAGAGAGATTGGATTCAAGTCTGAATACAGCAAATGCAGCTTGTGACTTAGAGCCAAGGAGTAGAGGGTATCAGTGGATGGAAAATTACTAATAAAAGGTATCAAGAGTAGTGGGATTCTTGCTAAACTGGCCTAATGGGGTCTTTATAGGAGTAGGCCAAGGAATTGTACATCAAAGGTGAGAGATGAAGAACTTGGTCAGATATCAAGGGTGATCAGATATCAGAGTTGGGAGATTCTTGCTAAACTGATTTAGTAGGATTCTTTAAAACACAACAGAGGCCAGTGTCAAGGCATAGTCAAGAAGAGGGTCAGAGAAACCTGATTAAAATTCAGTCAAGGAAACAGTCTTTTTCAGTTGTTGCCAAGACCAGTGTCAAGGACATTTCTTCCTCTCTTCTAGGGATTTTACAGTTTCAAGTTTACATGGAAGTCTTTAATCCATTTTGGGTTAATTTTTGTGAGTGATGTAGGATAAGGGTTCGATTTCACTCTTTGACCCACTGGTTGTTCTTTGACCCACTGTTGTATAAATCTGCATTTTTAAATTTTCTAGTTTTCTTTCTGTTGCTTCTAGTTTCATACCCTTATGATCTGAAAAGATACTTGATATGATTTCAGTCTTCTTAAATTTGCTAAGACTTGTTTGGTTACCTAACGTATGATGTGTCCTGGAGATTGTTCCATGTGACTTGAGAAGAATGTGTATTGTATTGTGCTCCTGTTGAATGGAATGTTCTGTATCTATTAGTTTCATTTGGTCTCAAGTTACTTCAAGTCCAGTGTTTCCTTATTGATTTTCTGTCTGGATGATGTAGCCATTGTTGAAAGTGGGATATTGAAGTTCCCTACTATTATTGTATTGCCTTTTCCTTTTTTCAGATTTGTTAGTTTTTGGTGCTCTGATGTTAGGTTCATATTCTCTTGATGAATCGACCCCTTTATCATTATATAATGACTTTTTTGTCTCATTATAGTTTTTGATTTAAAAATCTATTGTGTCTGCTATAAATATAGCTACCTCCACTTTATTTTGGTTTCTCTTGTCATGGAATATCTTTCTCATCCCTCCCTTTGAGCTTAATGGGTGTTCATCAAGTGAAATGACTCTCTTGCAGTCATCTTATAGTTGGATCTTTTTTTTTTTCTGTTCAACAAGCTCTCTCTGCCTTTCGATTTGAAAATTTAATCCATTTATATTTAATGTAATTATTGATAGGCAAGCACTTACTAATGCCATCTTATTGTTTTCTGGTGTTTTTAGTTCCCTGTTCCTTTCATTCTTTCTTGCTGTCTTCATTTGTGAATTTATGATTTTCTGTAGTGGTATGCTTTGATTCTTTTCTCTTTCTTTTTTGTGTATCTACTGTATGTTTTTGCTTTGTGGTTACTATAAAGCTTACATAGAATTTAAGCTGATAACAACTTAATCTAGATTGCATACAAAAGCTTTGCTCCCACTACTACACATTTTATGTTTTGATGTCACAAGTTACATCTTTTTATATTGTTATATTATTAAATTATCATAGCTATAGTTACTTTTAATATTTTGTCCTTTAACCTTTATACTAGTAGTAAGTGATTAGCACACCACCATGTTACACATTTGAGTATTCTGAATTTGCCTATATGCATATCTTTATCAGTGTGTTTTATATTGTCATATGTTTCTGTTACTAATTAGTATCCTTTATTTTAGCTTGAAGAACTCCTTTCAGCATTTCTTATAAGGCAGGTTCAGTGGTGATTCACTCAACAGCTTTTGTTTGTCTTGGAAAGTCTTTATCTCTACTTAATTAATGAAGGACAACTTTGCCAGGTAAGTTAATCTTAGTTGGCACGTTTTGTTTTCCTTTTCTTTCAGTGCTGTCAATATATCTTCCCACTCTGTCCTGGCTTGTAAAGTTTCTACTGAGAAATCTGACTTTGAATAGAATTTTGAAATTCTATCTTTGTTTGTGATTTTAGATAGTTTTATTATAATGTCTTAGAGAAGCTCTCTCTAGGTTGAGTTTTTGTTCTGTGACCTATGAGCTTCAGGAACTTGGATGTCCAGATCTCTCTCCAGAACTGGAAAGTTCTCAGCCATTAATTCTTTAAATAAGCTATCTGCCCTTTTCTCCCTTTCTTCTCCTTCTGGGTTCCAATAATTCATATACTGTTTCTATTAATGTTATCCCATAGTTCACATAGACGTTCTTCACTCTTTTAAAGTTCTTTTTAATTTGTTCTCCTTTGACTGGATAATTTCAAATGAACTGTTTTCTACTTCACAGATTCTTTCTTCTCTCCTTAAATGAAGCCTGCCATTGATGCTCTCTATGGTTCATTTTTTCATTGTATTCTTCAGCTCCAGTATTTGTTTTCTTCTTTTTTAACGATTTTTATCTCTCTGTTAAATTTCTGCTTTTTTTTCATGGATTTTTAAAATTTAGTTTGTTTTCTGTGTTTTCTTATAGCTCACTGAGCTTCCTTAAAGCAACTATTTTGAATTCTTTACCTGGCAAATCACAGCTCTCCATTCATTTGAGGTTGGTTCCTGGGAAATTATGATGTTATTTTGGTGGTATCATGTTTCTCTGATTTTTCATGTTCCTTGAAGTCTTGCATTGCTGTCTTTGCATTTGAAGAAAGAGTCAAATCCTCCAGTCTTTACTTACCTCTTCTTTGTGTCCAATCTCATATTCTTTTGCTCTAATGGTGTGCTGGAACTTCTCCAGTTGACTATTGGACTTCCACAAATGCACTCCTGTCTATAGGTGATTGTCAAAAATCAGTGTTCTTTGTGGAGAAGATGATATAAAACTCCTATTTGCCATTTTGATGACATTACCTTTTGATTTGACTTGTTTTGATATCACATTTCTTGTGGCTGTAGCTCTTGTCCTAGAAATCTGGGAAATATACCTCTTTGAAATGCCAGTACTTAATCAATAACAAGCATTTCCTAACTATCAGAAAGTATATTTTAATAACAGCATGATCTCATCCCATTAATGACAACTGTCCATTCTTTCCCTTTTATAACTGTCTTGATGTTTTCTTACCTGCATCTCTGCTTTGAGTGCTGCCCTCAGATGTCATGGGTTTCTGTTGCTGCTGCCTGCCCTCAGCTCAATGTCCTCTTTCTATACTTGCTGTTGTCTTCTGCTGTAGGGCACCTGCATCCCAGTCAATCTTCACCTAGATTCTTTGGCTATCAATAGGAAGTTGTATATAGATATATATATCCCATTCTGCATCCAAGTAAGATTATTTTTAACATTTTATTGAGGTATAATATAGATAGAAAACAGCACATATTACAAGTATACTGCTCATTGAATTTTCACAAACTCCACATATCAATTCAGCCAGTACCCAGCTCAAGAAACAGATTATACTAGCACCCCAGAAACTTTTCTCATGTTAGTCACTAATTATTCCCATCACCATTGCCTGCATCAAAGGCACTTGACTTCTAACATCACTTTAGTTTTACTAACAGCATTTTAGTTTTGCTCTGTTTTTGTACTCTCTCTCTCTCTCTCTGTCTCTGTCTCTGTCTCTCTCTCTCTCTCTCTCTCTCTCTCTATATATATATATATATATATATATATTTGAGTGTGCTTCCTTTGGTTACCATGTTTTGAGATTCATCTATATTGTTGAAATGCAGTGTGTTCATTCTCATTGCTCTAGTACTCCTTTGTGTGACTGTATTATTTTATTCAGATGTCATAGGAACATTTGACATTCCCACATTATCACTATTTTGAGTAAGGCTGCTATTTTTTTAAGAGATTTTATTTATTTATTTGACAGAGACACAGCGAGAGAGGGAACACAAGTAGGGGGAGTGGGAGAGAAAGAAGCAGGCTTCCCACTGAGCAGGGAGCCCGATGAGGGGCTCGATCCCAGGACCCTGGGATCATGACCTGAGCTGAAGGCAGATGCTTAATGACTGAGCCACCCAGGTGCCCCCAAGGCTGCTATTTTTTTTTTTAAATTTAAAACTTTTGCTTTTAAAGTTGGGAAGTGTATTTGGGAAGTGACAGACTTAGTATTATAAGTTGTCTTACTGGTAACCTCAGGGAACAAAACATTATCCATTGTTTTACCTCTAAAATATAATCAGCCTGCCTTTAGTATTTCAATATTGATGAAAATGATGATTTAAACACACCCTGTACACGATTTCCTTTGGATTTCCTCCCTTTCACTATTACTGAGAGTGTTAGGTAGTGTTCATCAGAAGATGCTTCTTGACATGAAATCAATAATTTGTTATAAGATCTTATCAAGTACAGAGGGTAGACATTAGTTTCAGAAAGGAGTTAGAGTTTTAACTGGTTGTACTGATGTCTTGACAAATTTCATTTGAGATAACATAAGAGAAAAAGGGGAATGAGGAGGATATTTGAACATTCAAAATCTGTTTTCTAAAAACATGTAAAAATTTACTATTTAATTAATCTCCATTTCAAACTTTTCCCAGGGGCTCTACCATGGATACTGTGATAAATCACACATAAAAAGTGCACACACTATGATATTTGTGAAGAGGATTCTACATTATTTAGTTATGTTCGTAGTCATGCATGTCTGCACACTAATCCCTGGTTATCAGTGATTAATGGACAACATGCTTGAACAATGCTCTCCTACTTGAGCTAATGAACTAAATAGTTTATTTCATGCTCCATTTCCACAAATAAATGGCTGTAATACATAATGTGATAATTCCTGATCTCGTCACAGTGCATTTTCTTGTCTTTAATGAACACAAAAACTTTTGAAAATCAAATTTAGTCAGGCAATGCATTGTGATTTTATATGTTAGATAGATTATAAAATGTTGCTGAAGTCAAAATGTTTACACTGAAAGGAAAAGAGTTGTTAAAATTAAACAAGAACTTGAAAGGACACAATGAAGAGCTTTAAAATAAACTCATAATAAACTTTTATTTTAATTTCAATTATCCTCTTGGGGAAAACTGTACTTATTCTATATATTTATGTAAGCTTGTAAATAAACATTATTCTTTTCTTAATCATTTTGGTACATTTCTATATAGTAGAATTCTGGTTTAGCTTCATATATCTAACATTCACTTCTTCACTTGTGGTTTTTGTTTGTTTATCTTTCATAGGTTCTTGTATAAGTTTTATGCTGAACAAGAACAATCTGTGGAAGTGAATCACCAGGCCACCTTATTTTTATTATTTTTAAAAATTAATTAAATAATTAATTAATTATTTTTGATGTAGTGTTCCATGATTTATTGTTTGCATATAACACCCAGTGCTCCATTCAATATGTGCCCTCTTTAGTACGCATCATCAGGCTAACCTATCCCCCCACCCCCTCCCCTCTAGGACCCTCAGTTTATTTCTCAGAGTCCATAGTCTCTCATGGTTTGTCTCCCCCTCCTTTCACCTCGCTTCATTTTTCCCTTCCTACTATTTTCTTCTTCTTCTTCTTCTTCTTTCCTTTAAATTTTTTTTTCTTTAAATTTTTTTATTGTCATGTTAATCACCATACCTTACATCATTAGTTTTTGATGTAGTGTTCCATGATTCATTGTTTGTGCATAACACCCAGTGCTCCACACAGAACGTGCCCTCTTTAATACCCATCACCAGGCTAACCCATCCCCCCAGCCCTCAGTTTGTTTTTCAGAGTCCATCATCTCTCATGGTTCATCTCCCCCTCCGATTTACTCCCCTTCATTCTTCCCCTCCTGCTATCTTCTTTTTTTTTTCTTAACATATAATGTATTATTTGTTTCAGAGGTACAGGTCTGTGATTCAACAGTCTTGCACAATTCACAGCATTCACCATAGCACGTACCCTCCCCAATATCTATCACCCAGCCACCCCATCCCTCCCACCCCCCACCACTCCAGCAACCCTCAGTTTGTTTCCCGAGATAAAGAATTCCTCATATCAGTGAGATCATATGATACGTGTCTTTCTCTGATTGACTTATTTCACTTAGCATAATACCCTCTAGTTCCATCCACGTCATTGCAAATAGCAAGATTTCGGGGGTTTTTTTTGATGGCTGCATAATATTCCATTGTATATATGGAAAAATGTTTGTTCATGTCTTCTGCCCATTTCTTGACTGGAATATTTGTTCTTTGGGTGTTGAGTTTGATAAGTTCTTTATAGATTTTGGATACTAGCCCTTTATCTGATATGTCATTTACAAATATCTTCTCCCATTCTGTCTGTTGTCTTTTGGTTTTGTTTACTGTTTCCTTTCCTGTACAAAAGCTTTTTATCTTGATGAAGTCCCAATAGTTCATTTTTGCCCTTGCTTCCCTTGCCTTTGGTGATGTTTCTAGGAAGAAGTTGCTGCGGCTGAGGTTGAAGAGGTTGCTGCCTGTGTTCTCCTCTAGGATTTTGATGGACTCCTGTCTCACATTTAGGTCTTTCA